>NC_135953.1:52406249-52631058 GCF_053455715.1 Rhinoraja longicauda
TTCAAAATACGTTTCCAAAAATAAAATATAAATATAATACTTTGCCAGGTGCACTATGTCGGAATGCAGCAGAATCAGGAATTGCATTGGTGTTTCCTTGTTAACCTTGAATATAACCAATGTACAAAGGCAGACATGATGATTCTAACTGAATTTATTTCCACATTAAGCTGGGAAGGGTGTAGCGAAGATTTATGAGGATGCTGCCAGGACTTGTGGGCCTGAGCTATGGGAAGGTTGGGCAGGCTCGGACTATATTCCTTGGAGCGCAGAAAGCTAAGATGTGATCTTATAGAGGTGTATAAAATCCAAAGGGGAATAGATAGTCTTTTTACCCAGGATCAAGGAATGAAGAACCAGAGGACATAGGTTTAAGGTGAAAGGTAAAAATCTTAATCGGAACCTGGGCGCAGCGGTACAGTTGCTGCCTTTCAGCACCAGAGACCCAGGTTCGATCCTGACTACAGGTGCTGTCTGTACGGAGTTTGTACATTCTCCCTGTGACCACATGGACCTCCGGGCACTCCAATTTCCTCCCACATACCAAAGACGTATAAGTTTGTAGGTTAATTAGCTTCTGTAAATTGTAAATTGTCCCTAGAGTGTCCAGGGTGATCGCTAAACGGCCTGTTTCCGTGCTGCATCTCTAAACTAAACTAAAAAACCAGAAGGGCAACTTTTTCACTCAGAGGATGATGGATATATGGAGCGAGCTGCCAGAAGAGGTAGTTGAGGTAGGTGGTATGACATAATTTAGAAGACTCTTAGACAGGTGCATGGATCGGAAAGATTCAGAAGGGAGGGAGAGAGAAAACGGGGAATTATAGAACAGTTAGCCTAACATCGGTAGTGGGGAAAATGCTAGAGTCAGTTATTAAAGATGTGATAGCATCACATTTGGAAAGTGGTGGAATCATCGGACAAAGTCAGCATGGATTATAAAAGGCAAATCATGTCTGACGAATCTTATAGAATTTTTCGAGGATGTAACTAGTAGAGTGGATAAGGGAGAACCAGTCGATGTGTTATATCTGGACTTTCAGAAGGCCTTCGACAAGGTCCCACATAGGAGATTGGTGAACAAACTTAAAGCACACGGTATTGAGGGTTCAGTTTTGAGGTGGATAGAAAATTGGTTGGCGGACAGGAAGCAAAGAGTAGGAATAAACGGGTCCTTTTCGGAATGGCAGGCAGTGACTAGTGGGGTACCACAAGGCTCAGTGCTGGGACCCCAGTTATTTACAGTGTATATTAATGATTTGGACGAGGGAATTGAATGCAACATCTCTAAGTTTGCGGATGACACGAAGCTGGGTGGCAGTGTTAGCTGCGAGGAGGATGCTAGGAGGCTGCAGAGTGACTTGGATAGATTAGGCGAGTGGGCAAATGCATGGCAGATGCAATATAATGTGGATAAATGTGAGGTTATCCACTTTGGCGGCAAGAACAGGAAAGCAGAGTATTACCTGAATGGTGACCGATTGGGAGAAGGGGAGATGCAACGTGACCTGGGTGTCATGGTGCACCAGTCATTGAAAGCAAGCATGCAGGTGCAGCAGGCAGTGAAGAAAGCGAATGGTATGTTGGCATTCATAGCAAGAGGATTTGAGTTTAGGAGCAGGGAGGTTCTGCTGCAGTTGTACAGGGCCTTGGTGAGACCGCACCTGGAGTATTGTGTGCAGTTTTGGTCTCCTAACCTGAGGAAAGACGTTCTTGCCTTAGAGGGAGTACAGAGAAGGTTCACCAGATTAATCCCTGGGATGGCGGGACTTGCATATGAGGAAAGACTGGATAGACTGGGCTTGTACTCGCTGGAATTTAGAAGACTGAGGGGGGATCTTATAGAAACATATAAAATTCTTAAGGGGTTGGAGAGGCTAGATGCGGGAAGATTGTTCCCGATGTTGGGGGAGTCCAGAACCAGGGGTCACAGCTTAAGGATAAGGGGGAAGTCTTTTAGGACCGAGATGAGAAAACATTTCTTCACACAGAGAGTGGTGAGTCTGTGGAATTCTCTGCCACAGAAGGTAGTTGAGGCCAGTTCATTGGCTATATTTAAGAGGGAGTTAGATGTGGCCCTTTTTGCTAAAGGGATCAGGGGGTATGGAGAGAAGGCAGGTACAGGCTACTGAGCTGGATGATCAGCCATGATCATATTGAATGGCGGTGCAGGCTCGAAGGGCCGAATGGCCTACTCCTGCACCTATTTTCTATGTTTCTATGTTTCTATGATATGGGTTAAATGCGGGCATAATGAGACTAGTTTAGATGGGTCATCTTGGTCATCATGCCGAGCTGGGTCAAATGGCCTAGTTCTGTGATGTATGACTCTATGACACTATGAAATGGCACAAGAAAATGTAGCTTCCAATTCCCCATTTACCTTTTGTATTGAGCTGACATTTTAATTTATTTTGATTTAAAACAATTGGGAAATGCTGTGTGGTGCTAATTCTAGAATTAGTTAATAAAAGTGAGATGCAAAATATTATAATAAACAACTGGCAAGGAGGTGGGAAGAGAAGAATAAAAAAATATGCCAGGTCTTTCCAAGAATTTGTGAATGCATCATCAATTCCATGTTATGGTTCAATTGGATGTTTACTTGAACCCAGTAAGCAGGGCATGTTCCTAATTACAGGGCATTTAATTCAATGTGTGTGGGAGAGAATATTTTGTGACATTATAAACAAAATTACTAAATATCTCGGGAGAGCAAAATCAATGGCAGCCACCACATATTATGTATAATAATTGCTTGGTCAATCTAAATGAGTTCTAGGAAGTGAAAGAGATGATGGATATGGTTTTTTGTAGACTCTCAGAAAAAAATGTAAAAAGCTGGTGCCAAGCAGTTAATAAATGGAGAAGTTAAGCATATGGAATAAGTGGGAGAGGTAGTAGTTTTGGAATACATTGAGTTAGAAAAGGAGAAGCTGAGTTAAGAACCAACCCAGGGGACAGATTGCAGTACAGATTATTTTTTATCTCTTCCCACTATCCAGGGATCTAAACAACCCTTCCAAGTTTGGGCGGCACAGTGGTGCAGCAGTAGTGTTGCTGCCTTACAATGCCAGAGACCCGAGTGGTTTGTACGTTCTCTCTGTGACCACGTGAGCTTTCTCCGGGTGCCTTGGTTCCCAACCACACTCCAGGGACGTGCAGGTTTGTAGGTTAATTGACTTCGGTAAGTTGTAATAGTGTCCCTAGTGTCTAGGATAGTGCTAGTGTGTGGGATGATCGCTGGTCGGCACGGACTCGGTGGGCCGAGGGGCCTGTTTCCGTGCTGCATCTCTAAAGTCTAAAGTGAAACTACATTCACGTGTACTTAGAACATGGAACAGTGCAGCTCAGGAACAAGGGCTTTGACTCACAATGCCTGTGCTGAACATAATGCCATACCAACTCTTATTTGCCTGCACATAATCCTGCCTACCCTATCCATGTCTCTCATAATTTTATATACTTCTATTAGATCTGCCTCCACCAACTCCAGCAGCACGTTCCAGGCACTCACAATGTAAAATATTTGCTCATATAATCTGCATAAAGAAGTTGCCCACACATCTCCTTTAATCTTTGCCCCATCACGTTAAAGCTACGCTCTCTTATATTTGATACATCCATTCCGAGAAAAAGGTTTTGGCTGCCTACCCATTTTATTTTGTTGCAACGGTTTTAGATTCATCAGTCAGGGGAAACATCCCCCACTACATCCAACCTGTGAAGACCTTTAACAATTTTGTAACTTTCAACCAAATCTCCTAAACTCCATACTGTCCTCGTCTACTGAATTCCTCTTCATGCCAGAAAACCGCCATCTCTGCATCCAGTCTCGCAACTCTCTGCTTCACTCCTTCTGCAGCAAATGCATCTTTTCTTCATTGAATGTTCTAAGTTAAGCATTTTCTGTGCTTCTTCCTCTGGATTTCTAACCCAAAAACATTAAATAAATGCAAAGGATGCTTTATTCTGGATGGAAATACTACCTGAAAAACTTGAAACCTACTCACTAACCTTTGTTGTAAATGATAAATGATGTCGTTTACGTAGCACCTTCCTGAGGTTTCCACGTCAAAAACGCACAACAAATTATTTCCGAACTAGAGTGAACCCCTCACCTTCAAAGCTGGGAACAAAGAATATATTTTTTAAATGAATAATTAAAGATTATTTGGAGCATCAAACCAAAGCCTACTGCCGATCTTGCAGAAAAGAAGGAAGAACAAGCATTTCTGTAGTACCTTTCATTTTTCAAGATGTCCGAAAGTATTTCAGTGCCAATTAATTATTTCTGAAGTGCAGTCACTGTTTTGGGTAAGTAAATGTAGCAATTAAATGTACGATTTGTGCATTATATATATTAGTTGCATGGTAAAAAACACTATTTAGTAAATGTCACAGAAGATAAGCTATATTATAGAATAACATTATACATTATAAATTATCGTGCGACATTACCATAAGCAGTGCCGCAGGAAGTCCTTTAATATTTTTGTCTCTTACTCCCTTCATCTGCATGTTAAATTTTTTACTCAGATCTCTTGTTTCTATGGATACATATTTTTTATGTGCATATATAAAAGTATATTTTTATAAAATTCCAGGAAGACATAAGCAGAAAGTTCAACTTTATTTTGAAAGAGCATCTTAGTAAAGTACAGTATATACTTGGTATGATTTAAATTATTCCTATGTGTTTGATAATTACTAGTACTTCAACATGTTTCAATTTTCTATCTCAAATCATGATCAGCCTCAACAATTTTGATGCTAACTCTTTATTTAATGGATGAAAATGTTTAAAAATTAAATATTAAAACAACCACTGAAAACAGATACTAGAGAATATATAGCTAGGCAATATTATTGTAAGAGGAAAAACACAAAATCATAAACACAAAGGTGATTTTGAATACATTGAATACTACAATTCAAATTTCATTTTTGGAAAAAGCAATTAAGATCGCAAGAACAATTTGGAAACTACAGAGATCTACGCAATTTAAACACATGAACGCATAATTCTTTGCAAAAAATTAAAACACACCAGTTCTTCACAATAAAATCAAAACGTTTACTGTTTCTACAGTGGAATATATAACTAGTGAAAAACATATGTAGGAAGGAACTGCAATGCTGCTTTATACCGAAGATAGACACAAAATGCCCGAGTATTCCTGTTATTTTGTCTTCACTAGGAGGTAGCATTCCAACAAATTCAGCAAGGTGGTACATGGATATGTGCCATCTAATAGAGATGATCATTAGAGCCCAAGTAACTTATAGCATTTCCTTTTTATTTATACATATAAGGCTCTCGCTTTTTATTTATCCATTTGCAGGCTCGAAGGCCAGTAAACAATAACCATCCTTACCCTCTTGCAAACATTGGACCACTACGCTACAATGCTGAGAGCTATATTCTGCCCTCAGTACCTTTCCATTCGCTCTACCTTTTGTACTTGAGTTTGATTGTATGTATAGTATTACCTGATTTGATTGGATAGCGTGCAAAACAAAGCTTTTCACTGTACCTCGAAACACGTAACATTAATAAACTTAACCTAAACCTAAACGTAAACCTGAACCTGCCTTTCAGTTACCAATCACAATCTCCTGTCAAACCCCCGCTCCTCCATAAACAACATCATAAACGCACTCAGACCTCCAGTCGCCATGACCTGTGATTTTGACGTGTTTAACCTTTACTAGCTCTGCCTTTGTAGGAGAAAGGCTTCTATGCACACCAAACATGAAGGCTGTAGACTTGGCCTCCTGAACAATTGAACTTTGCTATGTCAGCCCCTGTACCAAACATTAATAAGCCTTTCTCAGTCAGGAAAAAGTTCCAGCCTATTTACTCTTGTGCTACAAACCCCATGCATTGAATGACAATATTCTGTTGCCTTCCTAATCACTTGCTATTCCTGCATCCCATTCTGTGATTCACAGCAACAGCAATATTTTATATCTGCTCTTTATTTCTTCATAAGTTATAGGAGCGGAATTATGTCATTCAGTCTACCAAGCCTACTCCGCCATTCAATCATGACTGATCTTCATTCTAAAGGCACGTCCTTTTATTCTGAAAAGGAATTGGCAGTTTTGGCATCCCCATCCTGTCCTCATCCTTTAGTTTAGTTTATCATGTACCAAGGTACAGTGAAAAGCGTGTTTGTGGCATGCTATCCAGTCAACAAAAAGACAATGCATGATTACATTGGAAAATTGCCAATATTACCCCGCTGCACAAAAAAGGGAGCAAGTCAGAATAGTGGGAAGTCTGACTTTGGTAGTTGGTAAGATTTTAGAGTCCATTATAAAGGATGAGGTTATGGAGTAGTTAGAAGTCCACGATAAAAAAGGCCGAAATCAGCATGGCTTTGTGAAGAGGAGGTCTTGCTTGATCAGTCTGAAGAAGGGTCTCGGCCCGAAACATCACCCATTCCTTCTCTCCCGAGATGCTGCCTGCCCCGCTGAGTTACTCCAGCATTTTGTGTTTACCTTCATGCCTGACAAATTTGCTGGAATTTGTTGAAGAAGTAAATAGCAGGACGGACAAAGGTGAATCAGTAGTTGTTGTTTACTTAGATTTGATAAGGTGCCACACGTGAGGCTGCTAAGGAAGATGAGAGCCCACTGTATCAAAGGGCAGATACTAGCATGGATAGCAGGTTGGCTGGATGGCAGAAGACAAAGAGTGGCAATAAAGGGGGCTTTTCTGGTTGGCTGCCAGTGATTAGTGGAGTTGTGGGGCAGCTACTCTTCACATTATATATTAATGATTTGGACGAGGGGATTGAAGGCTTTGTGGCAATGTTTGCAGATGGTATGAAAATAGGTGGAGAGGCAGGTAGTGTAGAGAAAGCATGGACTCTGCAGAAGGACCTGGACAGATTGGGAGAGTGGGCAGAGAAGTGGCAGATGGAACATAGTATAGCAAAGTGTGGAGTCATGCATTTTGGTTGTAGGAATAAAGGCGTAGACTATTTTCTAAATGGGGTGAGAATCCAGAAATCAGAGGTGTAAAGGGACTTGGGAGTGCTTGTGCGGGTAGTAAAGAAAGACTTGATGGGCCGAATGGCCTACTTCTACTATTCCTTATGACCTTATAACCTTATGACAATCAAGCCATCCACAGTGTACAGATACAGCATAAAGGGAATAACGTATAGTGCAAGATTAAGTCCAATAATGTCCGATTAAATCTGGTTCAAAGGTCTCCAATGAGGTAGATGGGCAGTCAGGCCCGCTCTCTAGCTAGTGAGAGGACGGTCCAGTTGCCTGATAGTACCTGGGAAGAAAATTGCCTTGCATGTCCTTGCACTAATAATCATGGCACATCACAGCACAGGAACTTTTTTGGCATGTTACATAGAACAGTACAGCAAAAGATCTGTCCCTTTGGCCCACAATGTCTGTGCCAAACATGATGTCAAGACCATTATAGATGAGGCTCTCACTAGGGTCTCCTCGATATCCCACAGTTCCGCTCTTACTCCCCCTCCCCTCATAATTTGTAAGTGGTAGAAAGGCTTTCAGGAGTCAATGAGTCACTTGCCACAAGATGCCCATCCTCTGGGCTGTACCTGCAGCTGCAGTATCTTGTTTCCAATCCAATTAAGTTTCTGGTCAATAGTGACCATCCATACCAACCATTGCATGTCAAGGATTGATGGTTAGAATTGAAGGAACAGGTCTTTGCTTGGCATTGGTGTAGGGTAAATATTATTTGAAAATAATACTTGGATTGTTGAACAAACAATTGTGCATAATAATCTCAGAGCTGCAACTGATATTTTGATATCAGGATTGACTTTAGTGCAAAGATATGTAAATTAATCAATATTTTCATTAGATTTCTATTATGGTGGATTTCAGCCTTTAGGTTTTGTTTTATTTTGGCTTTAGAAGATATCGTTATTTTACTTAGATGTGTAGGAAGGAACTACAGATGCTGGCTTACACCAAAGATAGACACAAAATACTGGAGTAACTCAGCGGGACAGGCAGCGTCTCTAGAGACAAGGAATGGGTGATGTTTTGGGTCAAGATCCTTCTTCAGACTGAGCCTATTCCTTCTCTAATTCCTTCTCTCCAGAGATGCTGCCTGGCCCGCTGAGTTACTCCAGCATTTGTGTCTATCTTCATTATTTTACTTTCTGTGACATTTAGCTTTAGTCCATATTCCAAATATTAGAATTTATTGAACATAATATCTGCTACTAACCATCTGCTTACTTTGAAGTTATCGCTAAATCTAAGATATAGGATGGTCTTTTCCTGCCATTCATTTCACCCCATCACTACTATCCAATAATGATTCAAGATTAAATGGTGTATAGCCATACTGAAAATACACACACCTATTACACTTTAACCATTTTGTGGTTGAATTACTACTTATTTCCTAATCTCAGTATATTTCCAAATGATGTGTATATCTTTTCTGTTATAACAATCGGTTATATGATATAATTATATTAATGGAGTCCTTTTCTGGACAAAAATACTGTAGTTTCATAGAGTTTATAAATATTTTCATGGGATGCAAAATGGGTTTTAATTTCCTTTGACAAGGTCCTCATGGTATGATGGTCGCAAAAATACTTTGTACTTTTCCTTTCTTCCTGTCGTACTATGCTCTCATATCAATGATTAATGGCTAATGTATAAATTTATAGAATTAAAACCAAAGCTTGGAAGAACGATGCTGCATGAACATACAAACTAGCATTAATTCCAAATGTTGCACATCGTCAAGGTCACTCCAGAGCACTGAACACAATTTTGAAATGCGATCACGATTGTAGGGAATTGCAAATAAAACTGAGTTTCTGTAGCTCAAGGCCCAATAAACAGTAATGAAGTAAGGGGCTGTCATCTTTTTAAATGAAATTCCATTGCATCTCACCCATATTTCTGACTGTTTAATTCCCCAGTGATGTTGACAATCTTTCTGCATCACATATTTTCCATTACTGGCTTAAAGCAGCCTGGAACATAATCTTTGTAGGGCCAACAAATCTTTGGCAAAATAAAACATTTAAAATTTAATTGGAGCTTTAAAATTATCAAAAGTATTGATAAAATTATTCCAGCAAATTATTTACTGAAATGTGGGAGAGAATTTTAATCCGGAACAGTGAGTACATTTATGTGTGAACATGGTTATAAGAGTGACCAAAATATGAATGATTGCCTTTAATTAGCCAATTTCTGGATTTAGCTTGATTTGGTTAAAAAGTCTTCACATTGTTGGCTCTGTGGTTAAATGACTGGATTAATATCCCATAGGCCTAGACAATCCAATGACCTGACTTCAAATCCTACCATGGTTTACACTGCAGTTAATAATCTGAAATGTAAAAAAAGACACAAAATAACTAGTTTCTGGTAATGATGACCACAAAACAACTGGATTGTCCAAAACAATACAACTGGTTCATTAATGCTCTTTAAAGGATGAAATCAGACATTGTTGAATCTCAGAGCCATACCTTATAAACAACATGAGTAAGTTATGGTTCATGATCCTTGGGTACATGCTGTACTATTAGAAGGACAGATACATTATGCAGATGGGAGGAAATAGTTCTATGAGTCCTTAATGTTGACTCCAACTCCATGAAGTCTCCTGGTATTAGCTCAAACATGGACAAGGAAATTACCAATCTACTAATACCACCTACTATCCTTGGAGCTTTGTTTTGTTTCTATTCTATGAATTCTTACATTGTTTGTTAATCATGTTCATAAGTCATAGGAGAAGAAATAGGCCATTTGGCCCATTGAGTCTACTCTGTCATTCAATCATGGCTGACCTATCTTTCCTTCTGAACCCCATTATCCAGCTTTCTCCCCAGAACCCTCAACAATCTTACCATTCAAACAACTGTTAATCTCCGCCTTAAAAATGCCCACTGACGGCCTCCACAGCCATCTGTGGCACTGAATTCCATAGATTCACCACCCTCTGATTAAAGAAATTCCTCCTCATCTCCTTTCTAAAAGTATGTCCTTTGGTTCTGAGACTATGCCCTCTGATACTAGATTCTCACGCTAGTGGAAACATCCTTGATTCACCACACTTGTAAATATTTCTCTCACCGCAGTTCTCAATGGACTATCCTTTGTCCCCTGGACCTAGATTCCTCAATTAAGGGAGGCAAACTCCCTGTATCTGGCAGGTAAGCATAGCAGAATGCTTTAAGTTTCTTTGAGATATTCTCTTATTTTTCTAAATGCATGGGATTTAGGGTGAACTAGCCAATCGGATGCAAAATTGGCCTGGTGGTAGAAGTCAGAGGGTGATAGCGGAGGATTGTTTTTCACATTGGTGGCCTTTGTCTAGTAATGTTCCGCAGGGATTGGTGCTGGGTCCATTGATGTTTGTCATTTGTCTTAACAGTTTGAATGGGAATGTACTTGACATGGTTAATATGTATGATGACACCAAAATTGGTGATATAATTGGTGGAGTGCTGCAGGGCTTGGTGCTGGATCCACTGCTGTTTGTGATGTACATTAACAATTTGTATGACACGATAGTTAACATTGTTAGTAAATTAGCAACTATTTTATTCAGAGGATAGTTCCTATCTGGAATGAGCTGCTAATAGACATTTGAAGAGATATATGGACAGCAACAATTTGAAAGGTTACGGGCCAAATGTAGGCAGATCGACTAGTCCAGTATGGGTTGGCATGGGTAAGGTGGACTGAAGGGCCTGTTTACATGCAGTTTAGTTCTAAGACTGTATGACTATGTATTTAAACAGAGAAGTAAATGTGAACTATCATAGAGGGCTGTGCTTTGGATAAAAACTGAATGTGCATTTCATGAATAATGTTGAGATAGCTCAGACTAAAGTATTCCCTGTCATCATGGAGCTAAACAATTTCAACTAATGCAATCACCAAGGACAGGAAACTGGATGTTGATGCAGCTGTCAGGGAGTGAATAGTGAGGGGGTGGGGAGGTGAGCAACAGTACAAGACCCCTTCAGTCATCAGGAGAAGTTATGGGAACAGTCTCACACATTTATCCAATGATATTGTGTGAATGCACCTCCGGAAGATGTAAAACTCTGAGACCCTGTAGACATTGAGAATCACAGAGTGTAAGATCATCCTTGATGAGTTTACACCTTTTGTTTCCTGCACCTTCTGTTCCTTATTTCCATTGGGAAGATATGTTATTCCTGTTCCCTGTTTTTCTGTTCTTTAAGTTAGCGGAAACTCTTGCCACTCAGCTTGAGGGCATTCTCGAGTTACGCCGATGCCCCTTTAAACAGTACTGGACGTCACATGCACTTGGTTTGGAAATTTCCACAGCCTAATTATTACCCACTGCCACTTTCCTTATTTATTTCCTCATTTTGAAGCATTCTGTTCCATTTTACCGGCAGAAATCTGGTAAAGCACCTCAAATCAAAACAAGGAACAAATATATTTTGCCATCAATGATTTGTTTACAAGTTTCTGCAAATGGATCAAGCTGACTTCAGATGTGTTTTATAAACATTTTTTGTCCTAAATTTTTTCTGTCTTTAGGGACATTGTGCTGAATGCACTCTTGACTGGAATGGAAGCAAAAGTGCAGACAATGTTATGTTTTACTTTTATTATCATTGTTGAGCTATTAAACCTCATTGTTCTGGAACCCATTTACTCTTGATTTTTTTTAATTTAAAATTCCACATCACATTAAGTGTGAAAGCTCTGTGTTGTCTATAAATTAAATATAATTTTGATAACAAAAGATACACCAATAAAGATCCTAATACGGTAGAATTCCTTCCTATTATAAAAATGACAAATTTAAGTTCAAACCTAGAGTCTTAAATAAAGTTTGGGTGTGAGGTGGAAATTGGTTAAGATAAATTGGGAAATTAGATTAAAAGATATGATAATAACTAAATATAGTGGTAGATACATTTAGTTGAATATATATTCCGCTAAGGAATGCAATCCAACCAAAGCTGATAAAATAAATTAAAGCAGATATTTGCTTAAAATAAGAATAGTAATAGGTCCAAGGACTGATTTTTTTTTAGAAACCAGCAAAAATGTTTTAAAATATTAAAGTAGTACTAAAGTAGAGAGTAGAACGTGAAGGTAAACTAGAAAGAAATATGAAAATAGATTTTAAGATTTTCTACAATTGTGTAAAGATGGTGGTGGAATAGTGAATATTGATCCATTACAATCCATGACATAGAAATTAATACTGGGGTCTTAGGAAATGGCAGGTTGCCAAAATATTAAAGGACATGAGGTAAAGGTGGGCATTTGGAATTAGATCAACTATGACCTCATTCATGTCACAACAGAAAACACTCCAGGAGTCAAGTAGCTTCCTGTTGTGCCTTTGTCCCTGGGTCCCTGATAATGTGTTCCAATGATTTCCCAGGACATACAGGCTGGAGGTTTCCTATTTTATTCCTTGCTTCTTTCTTGAGTAGTGCTGAGACATTGGATTGTAATTTTTCAACTTCCTTTATCAATTTTTTTCTGATTCTTGTAAATGTTTTTCAACTTAATCTTAATTGACCATATCAGTATTTTTAAATGATCTTGCATGTTGACGAGTATGTGAATGGAATAGTGGCACAGAGAAGAATCAGAAAACAGGACATCAGGAATTGCACCTAAAGTGGGAAGCTTACCTAAAGCTGGATTTGCTTTAGTCGTTTTAGTGGCTTGGTACCTGCTATGAATTCTATTCAGACATCATCCTGATGGGTTTTACCCTGGCGACTTTGATAGCATCATTTAGTAATGATATAATGTGAGTGATAACATTGTGATAACCTCAATCATTTTATGTGCAACAGGACAAAAAAAAAATGTTTCTGAAATTGTTCTTTTATCACAAGCAATCCAATCCATAGTTTTCTCTTAATTTTTCAGTGAAAGCAAAATATATTGTATTATATGTGGAAGAGAGAAATAACGTATTATACAAAATTGCTGATCTGACTTCCGTCTTTTCTATTGTGTGTTAAGACTCGAATTAGTGTAGCTGCAAGTAGCCCCATGTTGAATGCAGATCTCTCAGTCGGACCCTTAACGTACAACAGAAAACAGTTGTAATACAAGTGGATTCAGATTTCAGTTCTTAACAATAAACCTGATCAAAAAGGTCCATCCAGCTGATTGAGGTGTATCGAGATACATTTCAAGCTTTTCTGTTTTTAATCGCTTTCCAAAGAACAAAAGAAGAGGAGATTTTCAATGGACACTTGAGATAATGCAAATTTCCTTTGTCTGTAACATATTTTACTTGTAGATCAGTTAATAATCTTTTCCGACAGGCAGTGCTACAGTAACTAGGCAACAGGCAGAACACTTCAGCCGGACATGCTGCAGCTAAGGCTGACACTAAGTTTTCGAACATGACAACAAATCCTTCATCTAGGTCAGTGAATTTAGAGTAATGAAGTAATCAGCAATCTCAGTGCCCAACCTCAATCAGAAGAAGGCATTGTAAAAATGAAAATTAAATCCATCAATTTCTTCCCGCCACTTCAAGATATCTGCATCATAGTATGTTTTACCATATCTGATATTCCGTGTGAAAGAATAATTCTCATTTAAAACATATACAGTGTGCTGGACAGATGCTTTTTTGGTACTGTTTAAAACTAAAGTCTGTTCATGCACTATTAATGAATAGTGCTGCTTCAGGGATAGCTTTCGACACAACAATAAAAGAAACATGCGTCCTTTCAGTTTGCTGATAATTTCATGGTAACTGCTTTATCGTTTTCTCTAAGTTCATTGTAAAAACTATCTCAACTTCATGCCAGCAAAAAAGGTCAAACTAGTTAACTCCCACATTTGAAATGTTGCATTATGTCCTGATCATATGGATTGCAGACAGCCAATGCATGAAAGATGTTGAGGCAACATACTTGGAACCTGAGGGAAACATTTAAATGTGAAGATTACACTTGAAAGCCGGGCAAATCTCTGATTCCTAAAATTGGGTTTTTGTAAATATTCAAATATAAATAACTTAAATGAGTAGAACAGAATTTTTTCTTGTGTTGGATGGGTGTGAATGCAATTGCTTCTCTGCTATTGGAAACATGGAGAAATTGTACTGTTAGAAACAATTACACCACCATTAATGGCAAAGTTAGGAATCTAGACATACAATTTAAGAATTTTGGCTGCATCAACACAGTGCTTATAGAGAAAACAACAGGAAAGGAAAAACTAAGTCTGCAATTTGGCAAAAATATCTGAAAGTAATTGTTTTTAATGTCAGTACAAATGCCAACATGGAAAGATTTGATTTGAGGCCCTCTAGTGGCTTAGTTTAAAAATTATAATGGTGTCCTTGTCATGTTGCTGACATCCTGGCCCTGTCCTATCATCTCCTCTGCTTTTAGATGTAAGTTAATTCTTTATTTAAATCCCCAAATCGTAGCATGTAAAACTTAAAATGGATGAATTCACAAGGGACATCTACCCACAGCCTGAGTCGAGAAGATGCGATGGCTTAATGGTACAATTGTCAATGTTTGAGTTTTTTTTAGTTTTAGGGATACAGCACGGAAACAACCCCATCGGCCTACTGAGTCCGTGCCGACCAGCGACCACCCAGTACACTAGCACTATCCCCCTCACTAGGGGGAATTTCCAGAAGCTGATTAACCTCCAAACCTGTATGTCTTTGGAGTGTGGGAGGAAACCGGAGCACCCAGAGAAAACCCACGCGGTCACAGGGAGAACGTACAAACTCCGCACAGACAGCACCCGTAGTCAGGATTGACCCCATGTCTTTGGTGCTGTAATGCAGCAACTCTATCGCTGCACCACTGAACCACCCGTAATGTTGTACGGCTGAGTAACATCAAGTTTGTAAGAAGCACCTCTAGATATATTTCTGGCAATGTACAAAATTACACCAAAAATGTCAAGCCACGTGATTTAAGAATGCCTGGGACTTAGAATTGGAAGTTGGACCTGTCGGCAAGGTAAGTGAAACTGAGCTAGAGCTGCTGAGCCAAAATTGCAGATGAGTCAAATTCCTCCTAGGAGGCTGACTAAAGATTTCTATTTCAGTATTTGAAGATCATGACAATTAAAGAAACATAGAAAATGGAGTGGGCATTTTTCAAACTGAAATGGGCATTTCAAGCTGACTCTGTTGTTTGATTTGATCATCAGGTGTATAAAATCATGAAGGGAATAGGTAGAGTGAATGCACAAAGTCTTTTACTCAGGGTAAGGGAATCAAGAAAAAGAGGACAGAGGTTTTAGGTGAAAGGGGCAAGATTTAATAAGGACCTGAAGAATTACTTTTTCACTCAGAGGGTGATGGATAAATAGATCTAGCTGCCAGAGGAGGTAGCTGTAGTGTATATAATGGTAACAGTAACTTTAAGAACTGAGTACTAGAATGGTATGATTTGTGTCATGTGATATTGTAGCGACCATAGAGAATGGTCCGGGTCGTCGAACCCTCAGATTGGCCAGCAAGGTCACGTGTGAGCGCGACCGAAGGGATTGGTCCAGAGAGCGACATCGCTGATTGGCCAGCGTGGTCATGTGCGCTTTTGGCGCCCGAAATGTTCAGTTCGGAGAAGTCTTCGCAGAAGACAGTAAGTTTTTGATGGTTGTCCTTTACCTTGTTGTTTAACCTTTGTATTCGAGTATTGCTCCCGCAATAAACTTCTTCTACAACCAACAAATTTACGGACTCGCCATATTGGTGACCCCGACGTGATCTGGACGATCACCGACTATGCAGGAACACGACGCCTCGTTGTTGGATGCAGCGCCTGGCACACCGGAGTTAAGCGCAGTAAGCGTTCACCTTCCGTTGTTTTGGACACATTCACCGCAATCTTGGTTTGTCCACACCGAAGCCCAATTCCATATAAAGAACATATCGGCCGACTCGACGAAGTATTACTATCTCGTCAGCGCTCTATCACCGGAGACGACCACACGCGTGATGCGGTTCATCGTTAATCCGCCTGCGGAAAGCAAGTACGAGGCAATGAAGAAATTGTTACTGCGAACCTTCGGGTTTAATAGGCATGATTGCGCTGAAAAACTTCTGCATCTACCGGACCTCAGAGATCGACGGCCGTCCGTTCTCATGGCCGAGATGATGATGCTAGCCGGTGAGCATACGGATTGCCTCATGTTCGAACAGGCATTCCGAGAGAAGCTTCCCGAGGATGTCCGACTGCTGCTCACGGATTGTTCTTTTAAGGACCCCGAAGCATATGCAGAGAAAGCGGACGCGCTCATAGCGGCTAAATCGAAGGCAGGCGTTTCGATCAACAAGGTCTCGACATCGGTGACCACGCCACAGCGACATCAAGATGGCGCCGCGTCTCCCGCCAGTTCTCCGAAAGCCCGCCAAAAAGATCCGCACAAGCGCGGCTGGTGCTATTATCACCTACGATGGGGTAGAGAATCCCGCAACTGCCGCTCACCTTGTACCTTCGCGGGAAATGCCTCGGCCGATCGTACATAGGGGCAGTTGCGATTGGGCAGAACCGACGCCTCTACGTCCACGATCGATTCACGGACACAGAATTTTTGGTGGACACGGGAGCCATCGTCAGTATAGTGCCGCCGACCGACCTCGAAACCAGAACGGGTAAGACAGGTCCCACCCTCATCGCGGTTAATGGAAGCCCCATTCGCACTTTCAGTATACGGAAGATGTCCCTTGTGTTAGGCCTCCGCACGTACGAATGGCCATTCATCATAGCAGACGTCAGACAAGCGATCCTAGGCGCAGATTTTCTCTGGGCTTTTTCACTGGTCCCTGATGTCCGCGGTAACGACCTCCGACCCTCCGCCAGCGAGGAGCCCGTCGCTCCGACAATCGCCTCCCCGCCCAGCCCTACTGTCCAGGCCGTCGTCGCGGCCCCTGACTCGTATGCTGAGATCCTGGCGGAGTTTCCAGAGCTGCTCATCCAACGTTTTGACACGCCTTCGGCCAAGCACGGCGTGGTCCATCACATCCGCACCGAGGGCCCTCCCGTTTTCGCTCGGGCCAGGAGACTACCGCCAGACAAACTGGTGGTGGCACGGGCGGAATTTAGGAAGATGGAGGAAATGGGCATTGTCCGTCAGTCCGACAGCCCATGGGCCTCACCGTTGCATATGGTCTCCAAGGCATCTGGGGGGTGGAGACCATGTGGCGATTATCGGCATCTCAATGCTGTTACCACGGCTGATCGCTACCCCATACCGCACCTACAGGACTTTTCGTCTGGGCTGGAAGGAGCGGTGGTGTTCTCCAAAATCGATTTGGTGCGAGGATACCACCAGATTCCGGTGCGGCCGGAGGACATACAGAAAACTGCCACGATTACTCCGTTCGGGTTGTTTGAATGGTTGCGTATGCCTTTCGGTTTAAAGAACGCGGCACAGGCTTTCCAACGACTGATGGACCGTGTGGATCGGGGTTTACCCTTTTTGTTTATTTATTTAGACGACATCCTGGTCGCCAGCCCCTCAGTGCAGGAACACCAGGTCCACTTGCGGACTGTGTTCCAGCGGCTCCAAGACCACGGGCTCATTATCCAACCCTCCAAGTGTCAATTCGGCCTCCCTTCTCTTGATTTTCTAGGGCACAGAATCACCCCTGCCGGCGCCACCCCTTTGCCCGAGAAGGTGGAGGCTATCCGGGCTTTTCCCAGGCCCACCACAGTGAAAGGGCTGCAGGAGTTCGTAGGTATGGTTAACTTCTACCATAGGTTCGTTCCGGCAGCTGCGCGGGTTATGCGCCCGCTCTTCCAGTGCCTTGCGGGAAAACCGGTAGAGTTGATATGGTCCCCGGCTGCAGAGTCGGCTTTTACAGCAGCTAAGGCAGCTTTGGCAGACGCCACCATGTTGGTCCACCCGAGCCCCTCCGCCCCCACGGCCCTGGCGGTTGACGCCTCTGACGTGGCGGTGGGTGGGGTCTTGGAGCAGCAGGTCGGTGGCCGTTGGCAGCCCTTGGCGTTTTTCAGCCGGCAACTAAATTCGGCTGAGCTGAAGTATAGCGCATTTGACCGAGAGCTTCTGGCCCTCTATTTAGCTGTTCGTCATTTCAGGTATTTCCTTGAGGGCCGCCCATTTGTGGCCTTTACGGACCACAAACCATTAACATTTGCATTTTTCAAATTGTCTGACCCATGGTCGGCCCGCCAGCAGCGGCACCTGACTGCTATCTCCGAATTTACCACCGATGTCCGTCATGTCGCGGGTAAGCTTAATGCCGTTGCTGACGCCCTGTCTTGACCTGCTTTTTCCCCTATTTCGGCGGTGGACTGCGAGGTGGATCCCCAGGAGCTTGCGGAGGCACAGCTTCTAGCGGATACCGCCTCGGCATACCAGTCCGCCACTTCGGGATTGAAGTTGGCTCAGGTAGCCTGCGGGTCGGAAGGCACAAAAGTCTGGTGTAATGTTTCCCTTCCCCGTCCCAGGCCGGTAGTACCGCCCTCCCTTCAGCGCCGGGTTTTTGATGCCATTCACGGGCTGGCGCACCCGTCCATCCGCTCCACCTCTGCTTTAGTAGCAGCTCGGTTTGTCTGGCATGGCCTACGGAAACAGGTAGCGGGTTGGGCGCGTTCCTGCGTTCCCTGTCAGACCGCTAAAGTCCAGCGCCATGTCCAGCCCCCCGTACAGGAGTTCGAGGTCCCAGCAGTTCGTTTTTTCCACATCCACGTGGATTTAGTCAGGCCTTTGCCTTCCTCCCGGGGCTACACCCACCTCCTCACGGTGGTGGATCGGTTCACCCGGTGTCCAGAGGCTTTCCCATTGTCTGATATCTCGGCAGCCTCTTGTGCCAGGACTTTGGCCCTCCATTGGGTAGCACGTTTCGGGGTCCCGGCAGTTATTACCACTGACAGGGGGCCGCAGTTCACTTCGTCCCTCTGGGCCGCGCTCGCAGAACTGTACGGTTCCAAGTTACAACCCACTACTGCATACCACCCCCAGGCAAATGGACTTGTAGAAAGGTTCCACCGTCAACTTAAGGCGTCCCTCAGTGCAAGGCTTGAAGGCCCGGACTGGGTAGACCAACTCCCCTGGGTTCTTCTGGGCATCTGGACTGCTCCTAAGCAAGATCTCGGTGCGTCGTCCGCGGAGCTAGTATATGGCTTGCCACTTCGAGTACCCGGGGATTTGTTTCCGGACCCCTCAGACCAGCTGCCTCCAGTCCCATCAGTCTTAGCATCTCTCCGGGCACGGGTGGGTTCCCTGGCTCCAGTTCCGACTTCACGTCATGGGTGTCCCATGGTACATGAACCGCCTTCCCTGAAGGACTGTGAGTTTGTGTTTCTGCGAAAAGATTCCCATCGTGCCCCATTGCAGAGGGTCTATCAAGGGCCGTTCCGGGTTTTGCGTAAGGGAACAGCTACCTTCACCTTAGACATGTGCGGCAGGAGTGAGCTCGTCTCGGTGTCCCGGCTTAAACCTGCACACTTGGATCCGGATCAACCAGTCCTGGTCGGCCAAACCCCTAGGAGAGGCCGGCCTCCATCAGTTCCGCTCAGTCCAGGACCCCCCGTTCCGGCAGTTCCTCCAAGTCCGGAATCCCCTGCTCCTGTGGTTCAGGCTGCCCCTCTCCTTACTCGTTATGGTCGCGAAATCCGGCTCCCTGCTAGGTTCCATACCTCGGGTTCTGGGGGGGGTCATGTAGCGACCATAGAGAATGGTCCGGGTCGTCGAACCCTCAGATTGGCCAGCAAGGTCACGTGTGAGCGCGACCGAAGGGATTGGTCCAGAGAGCGACATCGCTGATTGGCCAGCGTGGTCATGTGCGCTTTTGGCGCCCGAAATGTTCAGTTCGGAGAAGTCTTCGCAGAAGACAGTAAGTTTTTGATGGTTGTCCTTTACCTTGTTGTTTAACCTTTGTATTCGAGTATTGCTCCCGCAATAAACTTCTTCTACAACCAACAAGTTTACGGACTCGCCATAATATGTTCAATATCTTATCGGTCTCGTGAATATGTGTGAGTATGTGCAGCGTACTTTTGTAAAATAAAGAAAACCCACACTGGCTACAGTGTGTACTGAAAACCTGTGCTTGTTTCTATCTACATGTTGAAGCCGTAATATCTTACAATGGCGACGAGGATCGGATAGAGCTTGTACAGGACTGTTTTGCAATATACAATATTGTTTAACATTTTAAACAGCAAATATGAAGCTGTGACGCAGTTATTTGCGAACTGGACACGATAGGCCGCAGATCCTTCTGTGCATGGGACTGTAGTTCAAAATAGCAGCTGTACAAATCATCTAGAGTTTGTCAGGCAAGTAGTGGTTGTGTGGAGACTACAAAGTGACCATCAACCAGGCAGTAGATGATGAACTACCAACCTTGCAAGATTTATAAGCTGAACTTGCTGGTTCCAAGGTATTCTCTGAGCTAGATCTGTCACATGCATATGCTCAGCTAAATGTTGATCGTAAGAGCCAGCAGTACCTTACGATAAACACACACATGGGGCTGTATTCCTACACAAAACTACCCTATGGTGTGAAGTCAGCACCAAAAATCTTCCAAGCTACAATGGACAAGATTAGGTAAGGAACATTACATTGTTTGAGCAATCAAGATGACTTGCTGATTGCGACTGTTACTGAGGAGGAGAATCTGGAGATAATCAGTGAAGTGTTGAAACGGCTTGATGATCACAATTTAAAGTTGAAAGGAAGCAAATGTGCATTCTTACACACCAAAGTAGTGTACCTTGGTTTGAAAGTGGACCAACATGGACTACAACCAGTGAAGGAAAAGATTGAAGCTATAGCAAACGCACCAACACCACAGAATGTGTCTCAACTCCGCTCCTTCCTGGGTATGGTACAGTATTACTCACGCTTCTTACCAAGTTAGCAACAAAGCTAGCTCCTCTTCACAAGTTGTTGAAAAAGGATAAAAAAGGGAATGATCCAAAGAGCAACAAAATGCTCATGATGCATGTCAGAAGAACTTGACCAGTGATGCATTACTTGTTTACTACGATACAAATCGCAAGTTACAGTTAGCTTGTGATGTGTCTAGTTGTGGGGTAGGAGCTGTGATTTCACATGTAATGGAACATGGACAAGAAAAGCCTATGGCATTTCCATCACGCACACTAACCAAGAGTGAGCGTAGTTATGTACAAATCGAGAAAGAAGCTTTTGGATCAAGAAATTCCATCAGTATCTGTTGGGTAGGAAATTCACCCTGGTTGCTGATCATAAGCCAATTCCCACTATTCTTGCTCCTCGGTCAGCAATACCTACAATGGCAGCCTTCGAGGATGCAGTGCTGGGCAGTTCTCCTGTCACAGTGTGGCTACAGCATTGAGTACCGCAGCTCAAAAGAAAATGCTGTCGCTGATGTATTGTCGCGTTTACCTCATGAAGAATCAGATGTGGGCACTGATGGCACTATCTACGTCACAGAAACAGTGGACAATTAGTTTCCAGTCACAGCAGCTGAAATTGCTAAAGTGCTAAAACAAGTATACGAACAAACTTTGTGTGGATGGTCAGAAATAAACCATGTACTAACGAAATAAAATCTTATCACAATAGATGACATGAACTGTCATGTGATCAAGGATGTATTAAATGGGGTCACAGGGTAGTATTACCCAATTGTTTAAGACAAAGATTACTGAAAGAACTCCGGAGTGAACACACAGGTTTGGTAGGAATGAAGTCTACATCCAGAGTTTGCATGTATTGGCCAGGATTGGTCAATGACATAGAAGCAATGGCAAGCAAATGTAGCACCTGTCAGAGTTGTAGAGGTAGGCCTGCCCAAACGCCTTTGCAAACATGGTCTCGGCCTACTAGACCTTTTCAGGGGGTTCATGTGGATTTTTGTGAACACGGGAATAATAATTTTCTTGTTTTGGTAGAGAGCCACTCAAAGTGGATTGAGGTGGTACATATTGGTACAAACACAACAGAAAGAACAACAGACGTATTGCGGTCTATCTTTGCGTGTCATGGATTACCTGAAGAGCTTGTCTCTGTCAACAGCCCCCAATTTCGTGCTGCACTGTTCCAAACGTCCATGAAGCTAAATGGTATCAAGCATACCCTAGTGCAAACTTACCATCCGGCATCTAACGGTGCAGCCGAAGGGTCAGTCTGGATCGTCAAAGGAGCTCTAAAGAAACAAGTTCTTGAAGGGAATTCAAAATTCAGTATGTCACAGCGGCTAGTTAGTTTCTTACTGAAATATCGTAACACGCCACAATCTACCACAGGGTATACGCTGGCTGAACATCTCATGAAAAGAAGGCTCAGAACTAGACTGTTTGGTTCTACCCAACCTATCTCCTAATGTTGAACGCAAGGGATAAACAAGAGCAAAGCACAGACAGAGAAGCAGACCTGTCAGACTTTGGTATTATTCCAAGTTCAGATGTAAGAGCAGAATCTACAAAGAAAGTTGAGATGAAGGTAAATGATCCTGAACTTGACTCTCCTTTAGAACCACAACCTGACACTCCCCCTAAACCACTCAGGAGATTAGAAAGAGTGCGTTGTAGGGACATAGGGATTGGCCAGGTAATAGAACCCTCGGATTGGGTTACGGTCACGGGGTGAGGAAGCGTGGGGTATTTAAATGCTTGGCGCCAAACGTTAGATTAGAGATTAGATTAGTGAGTGAAGTTAGTGTTTGTCCAGAAAGAAGTCTGTCGCGTTTGTTACGGGTTTTATACTAATAAAGGATTTAGATAATACCACTCGTCTGGACTCACTACATTGGTGACCTCGAACGTAGGAAGAAAGCAGCAGCATGTCGCAGGCGGGAGCGACCGCGGGCGAAATCCATCTACCGCCGTTCTGGGCCCATCAGCCGCACCTGTGGTTTGTGCAGGCAGAATCGCAGTTCCATCTCAAAAAGGTGGAGGAAGACCAGGAGAAGTACCACCACCTGGTGAGCTGTCTGCAGGCGGAGGTGGCTGCGCGGGTCAGTCAATACCTGACCAGTCCACCCCAAACGAACCAGTACGTGGGGCTCAAGAAGCTCCTGCTGCGGACCTTCGGCTGGGCCCAGAGCCAGCGGGCTCTGAAGCTCCTCCATTTGCCAGACCTGGGGCAGCGGCTGCCGTCGGAGTTGATGTCCGAGATGCTGGCTTTGGCGGGCGACCATCAGCCGTGCATGATATTCGAAGCGGCCTTCCGGGAGAAGCTACCTGGGGACGTCAGGTTGGTGTTGGCAGACGTCCCTTTTGAAGATCCGGTAGCGTTCGCCGAGAAGGCAGACACGCTCGTGAGGGAACGCAACGCCCGAGACGGCTCCGTTAACCGGGTCTCAAGGCCCAGCGGCAGTCGGGGGTGCGGCCGGGAGAGCGACGCATCGGCCGCTATTGCGCAGCTGGCCCGCCAAGAGAGGGCGGCGGCGCCTGTACATTGGCAGCGGGCTCGACCAACAGAGCCGGATAGGCGTGGCTGGTGCTCTTTCCATCGGCGGTGGGGCAGCGAGGCACGAAGCTGTAGATCCCCGTGTTCGTTTCCGGGAAACGCCTGGGCCGATCGACTGTAGAGGCAGTCTCGGTTGGCCGTAACCACCGCCTCTACGCTACGGATCAGAGTACCGGGATCGTTTTCCTAGTGGATACGGGAGCGGTCGTAAGTATTGTGCCCCCCTATGACTGTGAAGTTCGAGTGGGGGAAAAGGGCCCGCCCCTAATTGCAGTGAATGGTAGCACCATCCGTACATACGGTAAAAGGACCATGTCCCTGTCCTTCGAGTCCAGGACTTACCGTTGGGAATTCATCGTTGCGGATGTGGGCCAGGCCATATTGGGGGCAGATTTCCTATGGGCGTTTTCCTTGGTCGCAGACGTCCGAGGGAGGGGCCTACAACCCTCGGCTGATGTATGCCCTCGGGATACTGGGCCAGAGGCTTCTACAAGCGCCGCCCCACCCAGCCTAGTCATCCAGTCCATTACCACGGCTCCCGGTCAGTTCGATGCGGTCCTGGCCGACTTCCCGCAGCTCCTCGTCCAGCGTTTTGATTCACCTTCGGAGAAGCACGGGGTCGTCCATTTCATTCCAACCAAAGGGCCGCCGGTTTTTGCCCGGGCACGGTGCCTCCCACCCGACAAGCTGGCCAGGGCGCGAGAGGAGTTCCTAAACTTGGAGAGGTTGGGAATTATTCGGCCTTCGAGTAGTCCGTGGGCCTCCCCCTTGCACATGGTTTCCAAAGCATCTGGGGGGTGGAGACCATGTGGTGACTTCCGTCGACTCAACGCGGCAACACGGCCGGACCGCTACCCGATTCCACACATTCAGGACTTTTCAGCTAGCCGGGAGGGGGCGACAATATTTTCAAAAATTGATTTGGTGCGGGGATACCATCAGATCCCGGTCCACCCGCCGGATATTCCGAAAACAGCGACCATCACCCCGTTCGGACTGTTTGAGTGGTTGCGTATGCTTTTCGGCCTTAAAAATGCAGCTCAGGCATTCCAGCGTCTGATGGACCGGGTGGGTCGAGGGTTGCCGTTTGTCTTTATTTATCTAGACGATATTTTGATTGCCAGCCGTTCGGTCCAGGAGCACTTGGTCCACCTCCGCACGGTGTTCCAGAGGCTGCAAGACCATGGCCTGATTTTCCATCCGGACAAGTGCCAATTCGGCCTGTCCGCGGTGGATTTTTTGGGTCACCGGGTTACTCCGGCCGGTGCCACTCCCTTACCAGCTAAGGTGGACGCGGTCCGCTCTTTCCCCCGCCCGACTACCATCAAGGGCTTGCAGGAATTTGTGGGCATGGTCAATTTTTATCATCGGTTCCTGCCTGCAGCAGCTCGGGTTATGCGTCCCCTTTTTCAATGTCTCGCAGGTAACCCCTCGGAGTTGGTATGGTCCGTAGCTGCGGAGACGGCTTTTGTTGCTGTCAAACAGGCCCTCCCCAATGCCACCATGCTGGTGCACCCGCGCTCCTCCGCCCCCACAGCTCTGACGGTGGACGCCTCAGACGTGGCGGTGGGTGGGGTTTTGGAGCAGCAGGTTGACGGTGAATGGCAGCCTCTTGCGTTTTTCAGCAGGCAGCTCTCTCGAGCGGAGCTCAAGTACAGTGCGTTCGATAGGGAGCTCCTGGCCCTTTATTTAGCAGTCCGACACTTCCGTTACTTTTTAGAAGGCCGTTCTTTCGTGGCCTACACGGATCACAAACCTTTGACATTCGCTTTTGCTAAGGTTTCTGATCCGTGGTTGGCTCGCCAGCAGCGGCACCTAACCCTCATTTCGGAGTTTACGACCGATGTCCGTCATATTGCGGGTAGGCTGAATGCCGTTGCTGATGCCCTGTCCCGGCCGGCCATTCCCTCCATAGCCGTGGTTGGTAAACATGTGGATTTCCAGGAGCTAGCGGAGGCTCAGCGCCTGGAAGGAACTGCCGCGGTGTACGCCTCCACAACCTCGGGACTACGTTTAGAGCAGGTGGCGTGTGGCCCCACAGGTACCAAGTTGTGGTGCGACGTTACTCTCCCACGCCCTCGCCAGGTGGTGCCTGCCGCTCTGCGGCGTAAGGTTTTTGAGGCCATTCATGGCCTGGCACATCCGTCCATCAGGGCGACTTCAGCCATGGTGGCCGACCGGTTTGTCTGGCATGGCCTGCGAAAGCAGGTGGCAGCCTGGGCACGCGCCTGCATTCCGTGCCAGACCTCCAAAGTCCATCGTCATGTCCAGCCCCCGCACCAGACATTCGAGGTTCCCCCCGCCCGTTTTTTCCACATCCATGTGGATTTGGTGGGTCCATTGCCCTATTCTAGGGGTTACACTCATCTACTGACGGTGGTTGATCGGTTCACTCGTTGGCCGGAGGCGCTCCCGTTGTCGGACACCTCGGCGGCCTCCTGTGCACGGGCCCTGGCGTTGCATTGGGTGGCTCGTTTCGGGGTCCCGGCTATCATCACTACAGATCGGGGAGCCCAGTTCACCTCGTCTCTCTGGGCCACGCTGGCGCAGCTTTATGGTGCTCGATTACAGCAGACCACCGCCTATCATCCCCAAGCCAACGGGATGGTTGAGCGTTTCCATCGGCAGCTGAAGGCGTCCCTCTGTGCTCGCCTGACTGGCTACGATTGGGCTGACCAGCTGCCTTGGGTCCTCCTCGGCATCCGTACGGCCCCGCGGGCTGAGCTGGGCACATCTTCGGACGAGCTCATCTACGGTTCGCCCCTGCGGGTGCCGGGCGACATTCTCCCTTCCACTCCCGCCTTGCCGCCATCCGTCACGTCAGTCTTGGGCTCCCTCCGGGAACGGGTGGGTTCTCTGGCTCCAGTCCCCACCTCTAGTCACGGAAGCACAGCAGTTCACGTTCCTTCGGAATTGCGGAGCTGTGATTTCGTGTTTCTTCGGAAAGATTGCCACTGTCCCCCTCTTCAGCCGGTTTACCAGGGCCCGTTCCAGGTGCTCAAAAGAGGGACTGTAACCTTCACCTTGCAGGTAGGAAATCGTCAGGAGCTGGTTTCAGTGTCCTGTCTCAAGCCGGCCCATTTAGACCAGGACCTCCCCGTGTCGGTGGCTCAGCCGCCGCGCCGGGGCCGGCCTGTGGCTGCTCAACTGGTCCCGTCAGCGGCGCCCAGTTTACCACCTCTTGGGCCTCCGCCGCCTATGGTTGGTCCCGGGTTGCCGTTGTTCATCAAGTGCCCCACGTCACCTGCACCCTCCGCTCCAGTGGACCCCCCATCGCCTCCAGCGGCGGCGTCCCCCCCGCCTCCTGTCACGCTGGGGGTATCGGTTTCCCCCATCCGTACACGTTCTGGGCGGGAGGTTCGGCCGCCCGTGAGGTATGGTTTCGAGGGTTCTGGGGGGGGTCATGTAGGGACATAGGGATTGGCCAGGTAATAGAACCCTCGGATTGGGTTACGGTCACGGGGTGAGGAAGCGCGGGGTATTTAAATGCTTGGCGCCAAACGTTAGATTAGAGATTAGATTAGTGAGTGAAGTTAGTGTTTGTCCAGAAAGAAGTCTGTCGCGTTTGTTACGGGTTTTATACTAATAAAGGATTTAGATAATACCACTCGTCTGGACTCACTACAGCGTAAACCAGTCGTCAGGTTAAATTTATATAAAATTATTCTAGTTTGTCTAATTTATAAGTTATTTTACTGTCTAAGGGGAGAGCAGTGTAGTGTATATAATGGTAACTGTATCTTTAAGAACTGAATACTAGAATGGTATAATTTGTGGCATGTGATATATTCAATACCTTATCAGTCTCGTGAATATGTGTGAGTACGCGCAGTGTACTTTTGGAAAATATAGAAGACCCACACTGGCAACAGTGCGTACTGAAAACCTGTGCTTGTTTCTATCTACATGCTGAAGTCGTAATATCTTACAGTAGCTGATGCAGGTACTATAACAGCATTTAAAAGGCATGAACAAATGCATGGATAGGAAAGAATTAGAGGGATATGGGTGAAACACAGGCAAATGGGCTGAAGGTCCTGTTTCATGCTGTATGACTCTATGGCCATCAGTGATCATCGATATTCAGTAACCTATTCCCCATATTTCTTGATATCATTAACCCATTAGAACTATATCTCACTCCTTCTTGAAGATATATATATTTATGATTAGGCCTCAAATGCCTTCAGTGGTGGAGAATTCACAGCAAATGTGAAGAAATCCTTAGGTTATGATTTCTGGGTCATGGCTTTCCCCAACAACAGAACATCTTTCTTGCATCCAGGTTGGTCAGGATTTTGTAAGTTTCATTGATAGTTAACCTTTCTAAACTCTAGTGTAGAGAATATAAGTCCAACCATCCCAATTTCTCATGTATCAGTTCTGACATCCTATGATTCTCTTTTAGACAATAGACAATAGACAATAGGTGCAGGAGTAGGCCATTCAGCCCTTCGAGCCAGCACTGCCATTCAATGCGATCATGGCTGATCACTCTCAATCAGTACCCCGTTCCTGCCTTCTCCCCATACCCCCTCACTCCGCTATCCTTAAGAGCTCTATCCAGCTCTCTCTTGAAAGCATCCAACGAACTGGCCCCCACTGCCTTCTGAGGCAGAGAATTCCATACATTCACCACTCTCTGACTGAAAAAGTTCTTCCTCATCTCCGTTCTAAATGGCCTACTCCTTATTCTTAAACTGTGGCCCCTTGTTCTGGACTCCCCCAACATTGGGAACATGTTTCCTGCCTCTAATGTGTCCAATCCCCTAATTATCTTATAGGTTTCAATAAGATCCCCCCTCATCCTTCTAAATTCCAGTGCCTAATTGCTCCAGCCTTTCAACATACGACAGTCCCGCCATTCCGGGAATTAACCTAGTGAACCTACGCTGCACGCCCTCAATAGCAAGAATATCCTTCCTCAAATTTGGAGACCAAAACTGCACACAGTACTCCAGGTGCGGTCTCACCAGGGCCCGGTACAACTTTTGATACACAATCAGCCCCATTTTAACCATGTGTTCAGTTTAACATCTAATTTATGATTTTAAACAAGAGGAGCCAGATGAATCCTGATAGTAAATTTTCTATAATTCAAATGAAGCTAAAGGGTACCGCAGAGTTTCTCTGTACTTTCTGCTACACTTTATTTTGGTTTATATTCTACCCTTTCTCTTATGCTTTTGTCTCTAATTGTTCTCGCTTTGTCTGTTTTGTTCACTGAGTGTTAGATTTTGTTCTTCTTTTCTACATCTTGTACTTCTTCTCCCACTCATTCCCTGAATTCTTAGCAGTTCCCATACCTTTCATATCCAGTTCAACTTTTCTCAGCTATCTGTCCTGTTTCTCTTGGTACCCTTTGACACTGTTGACCAGAAACTGACATATTCATGTTTCAAAATGAACAATCCACATGAATGATGTTCCCTTTCATTCTCCTCTCCCCAAGGCATTCACATCAGCGACACTGTCTTCTTCATTCACATATTTTATTGGTCAACCACTGCCTGTAGATTAACATAAATAAATGACCAGCAACAACTGCTCTTTGTGACTCAATGCCTGAGGTTCCATCACCCGACTTGGTAACTGAACTCAATGTTTTCATGACTGAAAGGCTGTCTTTGATTTGTTGTGCGTAACTTATCACCGCGGATCAAGATTAACTCATCAGCTTTTTTCCATAAATAATTGCATACCCAAAAGTATTTATTTTTACATGTGCAAATTTGTGTATTTAAATTGTTTTTAAAATGTAAATTAAGAAAACCAATCTGCAGAGAAACCATCACCCCAACAGAAAAGGGATAATCTTCAAGCCGTGCCCAAAAGAGGCACAAAGTAGATGAAGTGGCTTCTCTTCCTGCCAGCTATTGCAATGCCGTTGCCTGTGGCCAAAGGCTAAAGCCATTCTGAGGTCCAAGACTCACTAATAAGTGAAAGCTGAGACAGAGCCACAACTGTGTTGTCGTGTTCGGAGGATGCAAAATTGGATGCTCCCTTGCTGAGCCAACTGGGCAGTGGGGATGAAGGGGAGTTGATGCCAGCAGCCAGAAGCTATGAATGGGACTTCAGTAAAATGGAGTTTGCCGCCTTAATCCTACAATCTCAGATAAATGGTTTTGGTTGCAGGAGAAAGGCATTCTCTGGAGTCATCTTAAGGAAGACAGTGGCTATCTGAAATCCAATTGAAATAAGGAGATCCCTCAGAACAATTAGTCTACATTTAAGGCAGGAGGGACAGTTTATTGTGCCTGGTGAACTTAAAATATGCACTAATGTATACATTACTTTGTATTAGCAGATTGGTAAAATGCTGTACACAATACTGAACCACATGAGACACACTAATATAGCCCATAGTTGGTATGTATGAATGCATGCGTGTGTATGTATATGGGTGTTTTTGTGTGAGTGATGCAAGAATATAATACAGTGAGGTAATATTATATCTCTCCTTCCAATCTGCAATGCATAAAGCCCATCATTTCCTATCCAGCATAATTCCATCTTTTTGCATTATGTCTGTAGTCCAGCATGTTCAGTATTAAATGTGATTTTGTTTTCTGCCTTCTAAGCACTGTGTTTCAGATATCCATCACATCTTAGTGAAAATCTTTTCCCTTCCACTCTTCTAATCAATTACTGGCTTTTTGTTTCCCTATTTACTCTTCATTATTTTATACACCTTAATTAAGTCTCGCTTCAGTCCTCAATCTCCTCTGTTCCAAAAAAAACATTCCCAGACTATACAAGCCTTCCTCATAGCTAACATCTTCCACTAATAGCAACAAAACTTCTCTGCATCTTCATGCAATCTATCTAATAATCCAGAGCTATATGCAGTACTCAAGCTATATTCTGATAAGTGCTGCCTCAGCAAGGCCAGCAGCATAATCAAGAACGGGCCCTACCTTGCCCACTCTCTCTTCTCCCCTCTCCCATCAGGCAAATGATATAGAAGTGTGAAAACGCACACTTCCAAATTCAGGGACACTTTCTTCCCAGTTGTTATCAGGCAACTGAATCACCCAGCACAACCAGAGAGCAGTGCTGAACTATTCTTTACCTCTTTGGTGACCCTCGGACTATCCTTGATCGTACTTTGCTGGCTTTACCTTGCACTAAACGTTATTCGCCTATTATGTATCTATACACTGTAAATGGCTCAATTGTAATCATGTATTGTCTTTCTGCTGACTGGATAGCACGCAACAAAAACTTTTCACTGTACCTTGGTACAGGTGACAATAAACTAAACTGATATTATTCCAACGTACCCTTCATATTCTTAAATTTGATGCCTTGGCTAATAAAGGAGAGGATCCCATATATGGATTTTAAGTTAAAATCCATATAACCTCTCATGATACCTTTAAGTATCTGTATCTATACACACCAATCTCCTTCTGTTCCTTCACACCTCAATATCCTGCCATTTGCTGGATAATCCCATTCCCAAGATCTTGGATTTAGTCCCATTTGCCAGCATTTTCTATGCAACCGACAAGATAACTACATTTTCTTGCATTGCAAAGCTTTCCTCCTCATTGTCAATCACATGGTCAAATTAGGGTCGCAGCGGTAGAGTTGCTGCCTTACTGTGCCAGAGAACCAGGTTCGACCCTGACTACGGGTGATTTCTGAAGGAAGGTTGTGCTTTCTTCCCGTGACCTGCATGGGTTTATTTCTGGGAGCTCTGATTTCCTCCCACACTCCAAAGACGTACAGGTTGCTTAGGTAATTGGCTTGGTATAATTGTAAATTGTCTCTTGTGTGTGTAGGATAGTGTTAGTGAGCGGGGATCACTGGTCAACGTGGACTCGGTTGGCTGAAGGGCTTGATTCCATGTTGTATCTCCAAATTGAACTAAAGAAAGATTTTGTACCATAACAAACTTTTTAATCGTGCATTATTAATCAAGGAATTGATTTCCGACTCCCTATAGGACACCAGCCTACCAGTTGCAAAAATACCCATCATTTGCTACTATTTGTTATCTGCTACTGAGCCAATCTTCTATGAATCTAAAACCCTCCTCCTCCACCATCACTCCAGCCATGCAGTCACCTGCTAATTCTCCTGTGTATGTATGTACTGAATGGTGGCAACAGGAGTAATCTGGAGATTACTACATTTGAGGCCCTGCTTTCTTCTTAACTCTAAAACGCTGTTTTGAGGACCTTAGAGCTGACAACAGGACCTAAAGCATGTTGTGTATGTGCACATTACTGGATAGAAAGGAGCGAGAGAGAGAAAACGGGGAATTATAGACCAGTTAGCCTGACATCGGTGGTGGGGAAGATGCTGGAGTCAATTATTAAAAAGGTAATAACGGCGCATTTGGAGAGCGGTAAAAGGATTGGTCCAAGTCAGCATGGATTTATGAAGGGGAAATCCTGCTTGACTAATCTTCTGGAATTTTTTGAGGATGTGACAAGTAAAATGGATGAAGGAGAGCCAGTGGTTGTAGTGTATCGAGACTTTCAGAAAGTCTTTGATAAGGTACCACACGGGAGGTCGGTGAGCAAAATTAGAGCACATGGTATTGGAGGTAGGGTATTGACATGGGTGAGAATTGGTTGGCAGACAGGAAGCAAAGAGTAGGAATAAACGGGTCCTTTTCAGAATGGCAGGCAGTGGAGAGTGGAGTGCCGCAAGGCTTGGTGCTGGGGCCGCAACAATTTACAATATGTATTAATGATTTGGATGATGGAATTAGAAGTAACACTAGCAAGTTTGCAGATGACACAAAGCTGGGTGACAGTGTGAACTGTGAAGAGGATGTTAGGAGGTTGCAGGGTGACTTGGACAGGTTGAGTGAGTGGGCAGATGCATGGCAGATGCAGTATAATGTGGATAAATGTGAGGTTATCCACTTTGGCGGCAAAAACAAGGAGGCAGATTAGAAGGGTCTCGACCCGAAACGTCACCCATTCCTTCTCTCCCGAGATGCTGCCTGACCTGCTGAGTTACTCCAGCATTTTGTGAATAAATCGAGGCAGATTATTATCTCAATGGTGTCAGATTAGGTAAAGGGGAAGTGCAACGAGACCTTGGTGTCCTTGTATACCAGTCACTGAAAGTAAGCATGCAGGTATAGCAGGCAGTGAAGAAAGCTAATGGCATGTTGGCCTTCATAACGAGAGGATTTGAGTACAGGAGAAAATAAGTCCTTCTGCAGTTGTATAGGGCCCTGGTGAGACCACATCTGGAGTATTGTGTGCAGTTTTAGTCTCCTAATTTGAGGAAGAATGTCCTTGCTATAAAGGCAGTGCGGCCTAGGTTCACGAGGTTAATCCCTGGGATGAGGAAAGATTGGAAAGCCTAGGCTTGTATTCTCTGGAGTTTAGAAGGATGAGAGGGGATCTTATAGAGATGTATAAAGTCATAAAATGACTAGACAAATGCAGGAAAAATGTTCCCAATGTTGAGGGAGTGCAGAACCAGGGGCTTGACTCCCCCAACATTCTAAGAATAAAGGGGAGGCCATTTAAAACTGAGGTGAGAAGAAACTTTTTCACCCAGAGTTGTGAATTTGTGAAATTCTCTGCCACAGAAGGCAGTGGAGGCAAATTCACTGAATTTAAAAGAGAGTTAGATAGAGCTCTAGGGGCTAGTGGAATCAAGGGATATGGGGAGAAGGCAGGCATAGGTTACTGATTGTAGATGATCAGCCATGACCACAATGAATGGTGGTGCTGGCTCGAAGGGCCAAATGGCCTCTTCCAGCACCTATTTTCTATGTTTCTATGTTTCTGTGCATCACTGGTGCAAATCAATTGTGCACATGAAAACTTTGGCATTGCACTAAAATAGTCAAATCAGAGGAACTTAGTGAAACCCTGAATTCTGATTACAATTACAGTCTCTTCACTACGTAGCCCTAAGCTTTAAATGAGGGGTGCCTTTTGAACCATGCTGGTTCTACGTGTTGTTTATGTTTAATCACGTTGCAGGCTGTTTTTCTTTTACATATGTGATATGATGTAGTGCAATGCTGTTTTCATTTCTGTCATTGCTTGAGCTGTAAAAAGGCTAGACTGATGCGAATGGCTGCCTTGGAGGAAATCCGCTGAACTGTAAGGTAGCTCTTGAAGTTGTCAGCTAAAGTAAAGTAATGTGTTAAACAGTGATGTGATGCATACATAACCCCAATCAGTGGATGTACTGGAAGCCTTTCCCCTCCTTCTGTTGTGAAAATAATGAAAGTATAAGAAGTGATATTGCAAACGGCTTTGATCACCATGGATACTGAACTACAAAGGGAAACTGTCTACAGCTCAGGTGAGATCTCAACTACAGTGGCTTTGGAAATGTTTTTCCAAAACAACTATTTAGACTTCTAGACTGAATTTTAAGTGGAACATTTTAATTCTCAGATAATAATCAATTAACACCTTTCAATACTGTGACTTTTTTAAAAAAATACTGGCAGAGACGTAACTCGAAGTTAATAGAAGTAAATGACTTAATCTAAAAGTATATTATGATGATAAAAATATTTCTTATTGAAATCTTTCTTATTGAAATCTGATATCCTTATCCATAAATTATTGTTTAATAAAATCTGATTTTATCTGTTTTTTTAATTTAGATATACCAATCAAGCCAAAATTTTAACATATACTTTTTATCGAAAGGGGCTCTTCCCCTTTGTCACAAATGTCCCATTCACTCCAACCTGCTCATGCATTTCCTGTTTTTAAACAGATAGTGTCTGTTGAGTTAAGTTTGGACTGTTGAATCATATTAATGAATAAAAATGATTATGAGCAAATATACTAAATTGAAATTAATCACAAAGTAGTTGATCAGGTCCAAAACCATTAATGAGAATTTTTTTTGTAGGCTGATAATGAAATGCTGTTGCATTGATCCACAAATTTCCAAGGACTGAGGGTTATTTGCCAGAATTCTGTAAATTGGAGTTTGAGGACATTACTAGGGCTAATTTAATTTGGATGGGCTGGGGAGGGGGCAGGATGCAAGTATTCTCTACACTGCTCCTTCCTGGAATAAAATTCTCTGCACACATTTTTTTTCAAATTTTGATGATAGATTGCAATGTACTGCCACCTGCAGAGTAAACTGTGACGTGTCTACCAATCAGATGACCTTCGTGAGTCAATCGTGAGTTTCTCCAATACTTTGTGTCTTTTTTTATAAACCAGCATCTATAGTTCATTGTGTCTACGTGGACAATATTGATTTGAAACTAATTTTGAAAAGATTACTTACGCAACTTAGAAATGATGCAAATTATATTTATTGCAATTTTTCAAATGCATCTCATTCTTGCCCCAAGAAGACATGAAGTCAGCCTATTATTCAGACGCCCAGATGTAATTTGTTAGCTGAGTGAGTGGGTCATTGAGGTGGCGCAGCGGTAGTGTTGCTGCCTTACAGCGCTTACAGCACTAGAGACCCGGTTCGATCCTGGCTATGGATGCTTGTCTGTACGGAGTTTGTATGTTTTCCCCATGACCTGCGTGGGTTTTCTCCGAGAACTTCGGTTTCTTCCCACACTCCAAGGACATACCAGAATTGTAGGTTAATTGGCTTGGTATAAATGTAAAAATTATCCTTAGTGTAGGATAGTGTTAATGTGCGGGAATCGCTGGTCGGTGTGGACTCGGTGGGCCGAAGGGCCTGTTTCCGTGTTGTATTTCTAAACTAAACTAATCTAAACTAAACTCCAAGGAAATTAGGAATCCAAATGTTCTGTAGCACCGTACCACCCTGAGAGGTTATATTGAATATTTTTTCCCTGTTGAGCGAAGGAAGAAAAAAATAAATAAAATGACACTGGAGAAATGCAGACGTCTCATTTGTTATATCTATAAATATTGTGGGAATTTTAATAGGTTAGCATTTTTTTTTGCCTTTGAACTCAATTCCAGAATTTTGTAAATAATACTCAAATCAGCCCATTTTAAGTTTGTGTTGATGGATTCTATTCTGCTGAAAATATTGGGCTGGATTTTGGTAATTCATGCTGACAATTCCTGAAAGAACTATCGGTATTTAGCCATTTAAATAGACCTTTGTGCATGCACTGTCAAATGCAAAATGTCCAGTTCAGTATCATCGGCCAGTGTTGCAGGAATACTCCAGCAATGAGATGAGATGGTAGAGGGCCCAATAGTAGAGGGCCCGATACCTTATTGATTTCAATGGAGGTTATACAGTTATGGATCAGGAGGCAAAGGGGAAGCCAGGTTACTATTTAATTATTTTGCGATTCAATATTGTAATTACATGTCATAGAGCATAGAAACAGGCCCTTCGGCCCCTTCTTGCCCACACCAATCGAGGTGCACCATCTACGCTAGCCCCACCTGCCTGGGTTTGGCCCATATCCCTCAAAACTTTTCCTATCCATGTACTTTTTCATGCGTTTTTTAAATGCTGTTATAGTACCTGCCTCAGCTACCTCCTCTGGCAGTTCATTCCATATACCCATCACCCTCTGAGTAAAAAAGCTGCCCCTCAGGTTCCTATTAAATCTTCTCACACTCACCTCAAACCAATGTCCTCTGGTTATTGATTCCCCTACTCTGGGTAAAAGACTAACTGTGCATTCACCCTATTACCCTCATGATCTTATACGCCTCTAAAGGATCACTCTATGTTTTGGAGTATTTTAATTCACTTTTTAAGGACATAAATTACATAATTGCAGATACAATAATGGCATTTAACAAGCTTTTAGATAGACTCATGGATATACTTCTTATCGAGTCCACATCACAAGATTAGGAATTGTTCAGCCTAAAGCTGAACACACTTCTCGGCATCTGCATACAATGGCGTCTTGCACTTCTTGTGCTTCTTGTGTGTAGTGGGAGAAAGATTGGCGGAAAATCCCATGGATACACTGAGAATGGATAGATACCACGACAGAAAGCATTGTACCGGGATGCATCACAAATTGGTTTGGCAACAGCTCCGTCCAAGTCCCCAATAAATCACAGAAAGTTGTGGGTGCAGCCCAGTGCATCATGCAAACCAGTCTCTTTCCACCCCCATCCCCTCCCTCCAGCCCCCCCCGCCTCACCCCTTCTCCATCAACTCCATCTGTACTTTACTCTACCTCAGGAGAGCAGGCGACATAATCAAAAACTACTTACATCCCAGTCATTCCCTCCTCTCCCCTCTCCCATTGGGCAGAGGATATAAAAGCACATATCACCTGATTCAGGAAGTGTTTCTTCCCAGCTGTTATTAGATTACTGAGCAGACCTCTCATAAACTAGTCCCATTCTCCCAACCTATCTCATTGTTGGCTTTGTACATTTTTTTCTCTGAGCTATAACGCTTTATTTTGCACTATTTTTCTCTTTGCACTCCTATTGTACTTGTGCATGGTTTGATTTTATGTTTGATAAGATTTAGAAACATAGAAAATAGGTGCAGGAGTAGGTCATTCAGTCCTTCGAGCCCCATTCAATATGATCATGGCTGGTCATCCAAAATCAGTATCCCATTCATGCTTTTTCCCCATACCCCTTGATTCTATTAGCCCTAATAGCTCTTGAAAACATCTAGTGAATTGGCCTCCACTGCCTTCTGTGGCAGAGAATTCCACAGATTCACAACTCTCTGGGTGAAGAAAGTTTTTCCTCATCTCAGTCCTAAATGGCCTACCTCTTATTCTTAATCTGTGACCCTTGGTTCTGGACTCCCCCAACATGGGGAACATTTTTTCTGCATCTAGCCTGTCCAGTCCCTTAAGAATTTTATATGTTTCTCTAAGATCCCCTCTCATACTTCTAAATTCCAGTGAATACAAGCCCAGTTGACCCATTCTTTCATCATATGTCAGTCTCGCCATCCCGGGAATTAACCTGGTGAACCTACGCTGCACTCCCACAATAGCAAGAATGTCCTTCCTCAAATTGGGAGACCAAAACTGCACACAATTCTCCAGGTGTGGTCTCACCAGGGCCCTGTACAACTGCAGTAGGACCTCCTTGGTCCTAAACTCATATCCTCTCGCAATGAAGGCCAACACGCCATTAGCTTTCTTCACTGCCTGCTGTACCTGCATGCTTACTTTCAGTGACTGATGTACAAGGACACCCAGGTCTTGCTGCACCTCCCCTTTTCCTAATCTGACACCATTCAGATAATAATCTGCCTTCCTGTTCTTGCCACCAAAGTGGATAAACTCACATTTATCCACATTACACTGCATCTGCCATGCATCTGCCCACTCACCCAACCTAACCAAGTCACCCTGCAGCCTCATAGCATCCTCCTCGCAGCTCACACTGCCATCCAGCTTTGTGTCATCTGCAAACTTTGAGATGTCTGGATATTTCACTGGATACCATGCAAAACAAAGTTTTTCACTGTATCGTGGTACACATGGCAATAATAAACCAATATCAATACAACATGTGGGTAGAAGGGGTTAGTTTGATGTTGCATCATATTTGACACAGATATCATGGTCCAAGTGGCCTATTCCTGTTCATGCTGTTTTATGATTACCAATGTAACTTGTCAGCACTGAGCAAACTTTAGTATCTGACTGCTCCTGCATTTAGCATTAACCATTGCAATGCAGGTCATTTATCACTGTGTATATTATTATCCTGGCACTTCCAATGTCATGGAAACTATGCAGCACCCTGACATTGATATGTTTCTCTCCTGAAATAGAATCGTAGAGTCAAACAGCACAGAAACTGGCCTTTCAGCCCACCAGGTCGATGCCAACCGTTGTACCTATCTACACTAATCCCATTTACCCACACGTGCTCCAACCCCATCTTTGCCTTGGCAATTCTTTGCTTGTGTAGATGCTTTTTAAATGTTGTATGAGTATTTTCTTCCGCCAACTCCTCAGGCAGTGCATTCCTGATTCCATTCACCCTCTCGATGAAAGGATTGTCCTTCAGATCCCCTCTAGAACTCTCTCACCTCAAATGCAAGCCCTCTTTATTTAGTTTAGTTTTGGGATGCACTGTGGAAACAGGCCCTTCCGCCCACCGAATCCGCACAATCAGCAATCCTCCTTATACTCGTTCTGTTCTACACACTAGGGACAATCTGGAGAAGCTAAGCAGCATGTCTTTGGAATGTGGGAGGAAACCAGAGCACCTGGAGAAATCCTTCGCTGTCACAGGGTGAACGGGCAAACTCTGCACAGACACCACCTGTAGTCAGGATCGAACCTGGGTCTCTGGCGCTGTAAGGCAGCAACTCTATCCCTGCGCCACTCTGCCTTTTTTTAGATATCCCCACCATGGGTAAAGATTTAGATTTAGAGATACAGCGCGGAAACAGGCCCTTCGGCCCACCGGGTCCCCGCACATTAACACTATCCTACACCCACTAGGGACAATTTTTACATTTGCCCAGCCAATTAACCGACATACCTGTGCGTCTTTGGAGTGTGGGAGGAAACCGAAGATCTCGGAGAAAACCCACGCAGGTTATGGGGAGAACGTATAAACTCTGTACAGATGGCGCCCATCGTCAGGATCGAACCTGAGTCTCCGGCGCTGCATTCGCTGTAAGGCAGCAACTCTACCGCTGCGCCACCGTGCCATCTTTACCATCTAACCTATCAATCCCTCTCATAATTATGTATGCCTCTATCAGGTCACTCAACAGCCTGCCCAGCACTCTCCTCTTCTCTTTTTTTTTGTAAACCAGCATCTGCAGTTCCTTGTATCTAATCCGTATTACTTGTATTCTACTAACAGACCAATGGTATTTAATAGGATAGAACTTCAGAAGGGATATTCTCTTCATGGAGACCAACTTTCAAATGTCTGGCAGAGTCTGGTGGTGTGCCATCCAAGGCCAGGCCTGCACCACTCAGGATTTTCCTTTCCTTCCAAAGAAAAGGTGGCAGGCACGGTGCGTAATGGTAGAGTTACTGCCTTATAGCGCCAGAGACCCGGGTTCGATCCTGACTACGGTTGCTTATCTGTACGGAGTTTGTACGTTCGCCCCGTGACCTACGTGGGGTTTTTTTTTAGATCTTCAGTTTCCTCCCACACTCCAAAGATGACCAAGTTTGTGGGTTAATTGACTTGGTATAAATGTAAATTGTCCCTAGTGTGCATAGGATAGAGTTACTGTGCGGGGATCGCTGGTCGGCGCGGACTCAGTCTGCCGAAGGGCCTGTTTCTGCGCTGTATCTCTAAACTAAACTAAACTAAAAAATAAAGGAACAGCCAGTAGTTTGGGGTCACAAGTGAGCCACAACCTCAAAGAGAAGGGAAAGGCCCCTTGTAAATCACACTGACAATGCTCACAACACACCTGCCTCCTTATGATTGGAGATGTGCGGGACAAGTTTTACACAGAGAGTGGTCGGGGCCTGGAACACATTGCCAGGGGTGGTGATGGAGGTGGTGGTATTTAAGAGATTTTTAGATAGGTACAAGGAAGCGCAGGGAAGGACATCCTTGTAGTTGAGGCAGTGCAGCGTAGGTTCACGAGATTGATCCCTGGGATGGCGGGACTGTCATATCAATCAATACAGAACTTTATACAGAACTTTATTGTCATTCGGTACCGAGATACCGAATGAAATTACATTTCCAGCAGTCACAGAACACAACAAAAAAGAAAAGAACACAGGACACACGACCCCAACACAAACATCCATCACAGTGACTCCAAACACCCCCTCACTGTGATGGAAGGCAACAAAACTTCCACTCTCTTCCCCCCACGCCCACGGACAGGCAGCTCGACCCCTACCGAGGCGACCGACACGCACAGCCCCCGCGCCGGCGATGTTAAGTCCAGCGGTCGAGCCGCACCGGGCGATGGAAGGTCCCGCAGCCGAGCCGCACCGGGCGCTGCTAAGTCCCACGGCTGAGCCGCGCCGGCGATGTTAAGTCCAGCGGCCGAGCCGTACCGGGCAATGGAAGGCCCGCGGGCGATGGAAGGCCCCGCGGGCGATGGAAGGCATGAGGAAAGATTGAAAAGACTAGGCTTGTATTCACTGGAGTTTAGAAGGATGAGAGGGGATCTTGTAGAGACATATAAAATTATAAAAGGACTGGACAAGCTAGATGCAGGAAAAATGTTCCCAATGTTGGGGGAGTCCAGAACCAGGGGCCACAGTCTTAGAATAAAGGGGAGGCCATTTAAAACTGAGGTGAGAAGGAACTTTTTCACCCAGAGAGTTGTGAATTTGTGGAATTCTCTGCCACAGAGGGCAGTGGAAGCCAAATCCCTGGATGAATTTAAGAAAGAGTTAGATAGAGCTCTGGGGGCTAGTGGAATCAAGGGATATGGGGAGAAAGGCACAGGTTACTGATAGTGGATGATCAGCCATGATCACAATGAAAGGTGGTGCTGGCTCAAAAGGCCGAATGGCCTCCTCCTGTACCTATTTTCTATGTTTCTATATGATATGGATCATGTACAGGCAGATGAGATCAATTTAACTTGGCATAGTGTTCGGCGCAAACATTGTGTGCTGAAAGTCCCTTTCTTAAGCTATGCTGTCCTACGTTCTATGTTCTGTTGCATAACCTACTGAGGCTTGAAAATCAAACAGAAAACTGTAAATGCTAGAAATCTAAAATAAAAGCAGGAAATGCTGAAGATCCTCGGCAGGTTCAGCTGCATCAGTGGGACTGAGTTAACATTTCAGGATGAAAATCCTTTCGCAGAGGTGCTGAGTATTCCCTGCATTTTTCTGTTCTTATCTACTAGGGCTTATTGTGCTGGAACGTGGTGAGTCTCTGCATGCTGTTCCAGAGGAGAATCTATTGTAGTCTTGCATAGTATGATTTATCTGCATGGCATGTAAAACAAGCTTTTCACTGTATCTCTGAACACGTGACAATAATAAACTGAACTAAACTAAATTAAAATAGGCAGACCAGAGTTTATGCTCGAATCAGATGAAGAAATGAAAGACAAAGGCAACGTTGAAAGACCTATATTTGAGGATGGAAAGATTTATCACGGCAGTGTTTTTGGAAATAATAAGACATCCTGTAAACGTCTTTCTATGCTGAATTATAGGGAATCCACTGCCAGCTCATTACCGTTACTGGTTTATCCTGCTGTGCAGTGCCTTGTCTATTTGCGTGTCCTCTCTTTGAGGGCATGCCTTTTTAGAGCGAAATTATACAGCATCCAGCCAGTCAGTTATTCTAAAGACCTGGCCATGTGGTGTACTGTAATCATTCCCAGGCATCTGGCACATTGTTAAGGGATGCAAATATTATGATCTGTCCTTGTCACAGGTTGGGCTTTATCATAGTTGAACTCCAGCAAACTAGTGTGGAGAAAAAAAAAGATACAGTATCCTAACAGCCTGTGAATAAATTGCTGACAGGTCTCATATATTACAATAGAACCCATGTTCAAAATATTTAATTGGCTTTGGTTCAGCCTGAAAGGGATGCAAAAGGCAATATATTATTGTCAATAATTTTTTTCTTTGTTTTTTCTCCATCCCTCTCTCTTCCTCTCTCTTCCTTCCTTTTTACCTCATTTCCATTCTCTTCCTCTCCCTTCTTCCTTCTTCCCCTTCCTTCCTTCCTTCCTTCCTTCCTCCCTTCTCACCCTCCCTCCCCTCCCTTCTTCCTCCTTCCCTTCCTTTCCTCCCTCCCTCCCTCCCTCCCTCCCTCCCTCCCTCCCTCCCTCCCTCCCTCCCTCCCTCCCTCCCTCCCACCCTCCTCCCTCCCTCCGTCCCTCCCTCCGTCCCTCAGTCTCTCTCTTTCTCTTTTGCTGGAAATGCAAGAATTAGGTGAAGAGTCAAGAGTGCCTAAATGGCATGTTACTTACGTCAACATGAGTTTCATTTAATCATTTTAGCCAAAAGTGGCTGACCCCATATCCTGAGACTAAATCTCCTGGTTCCAGCCTCTCCAGTAGCTGGCAGCTACCCTGCCAGTGCCTCTCTGAATCCGTACTGTGATATTTGACTGTTTAACACACCTGCAATCCACACATCACCTCAACCAAGTCCTAGTTAATAGTGGCTTACAGCTGACTACCTTGTCTACAGATGAACCAGCATCTGCTATTCCTGAGACTGTCCGGTTTCCAAGGAATGTCCATGTTATCACTTTAAGTAATTAGTAACTAGTGATAGATGTCTTTGGTAGAACCAGAGAATAATAGAATGTTAACCCAATGAAAGAGCTCTGCTGCCTCTTTGAAGGGCCCATCCATCTGGTCATACGCCCCTTTTCTTTCCCATTCTCCCACAAAATATTTTTGCTTCCAGAATTATTATTAGATCTGGTCCCACCAGCTTTATAGGCAGTGCATTCCACAGCATTACAACTTTCAAAACTAAAATCCTCATGTCATTTTTGATTCTACTGCCAATCCTCTTAAGTCTGTGTTGTCTGCTTGTCAAACTTACTGCCACTGGAAACTACTTATTTTACCTTTAAAACCCCTGCATCGTTTTAAACAGCTCTGCCAAACGACCTCTTAACTTAGAATGTAGAAACAAAGAACTGCAGATGCAGGTTTATACCAAAGGTAGACACAAAGTGCTAGGGTAACTCAGTGGGTCAGGCAGCATCTCTGGAGAAAAAAGGGTAGTCGATGTTTCTTCAGACTGAAAGTAGGGGGTGGGGGGGGGGGGGGGAGGTGTTGAAGAGCAGGAGGTGAGAAAAGACCAGGACCAATCAGGGCTGGCCACAAATGACCTCAGGCAGTGATGCCCTGGTAGGCTCATGGTTGGCTAGGGCTGGTGAGAACTAAAGATGCGATCCAATGTGGAAGCTGAAGAACTGGTTAAGCAACTAGGGGGGAGGAGGGGGGAAAGGGGGAGGGGGGAGGGGAGGGTAGATGGAAGTTACTTAAAATTAGAGAATTCAATATTCATACCGCTGGGTTGTAAGCTACCAATGCGAAATATGAAGTTCCTCCAATTTCCATGTGACCTCACTCAGGCAATGGAGGAGGTCCAGAACAGAAAGGTCTGTATGGAAATGGGAAGGGGAGTTGAAATGGTTGGCAAGCGGGAGAACCCGCAGGCCTCGGCGGATCGAGCGTAAGTGTTCAGTGAAACGATCACCGAGTCTACGTTTGGTCTCGTCGACATACAGGAGTCCACATCTGGAATAGCGGATGCAGTAGATGAGATTAGAGGAGGTACATGTGAACCTCTGTCTTGCCGGAAAGCACTGTCTGGGTCCCTGGATGGAGTCGAGGTAGGAAGTATGTGTTGCACCTCCTGCAGTTGCTGCGGAAAGTACCTGGGGAGGTGGCGGTTTGGGTGGGAATGGATGAGTGAACCAAGGAGTTGTGGAGGGAGCATTCTCTGTGGAAGGCGGAAAGAGGTGCAGATGGGAAGATGTGATTTGGTGGTGAGATCCCCTAGGAGGTGATGGAAATGGTGGAGGATTACTTGTTGGATGCGGAGGCTGGTAGGGTGAAAGGTGAGGAAGTACTCTGTTCATTTTAGCTGCTTCATTCTGTATCTATTACTTAAGCCCTTCATCCCTGCTACCATTTCAGTCAACCTTTTTCTGCAAGTTCTCTCAGGCCTTGGCATCCTTCCTAAGATGTGGCGCTGCAGCACTGCAGCAGGGACCAGAATAATGCTGAGTAGGCAGATCGTGATTCCCAACACTCTGAGTTTCATTTGTGTCACGGCCGCATTTGCACCACAGGAATTGTGCTATAGAGATATATTTTACAAATGTGCATTCCTAGAGGGTGAAAAACGCATATTTGTAAAATCCATCCTTTCATTCATATATATATATAGACACAAAATGCTGGAGTAATTCAGCGGGTCAGGCAGCATCTCAGGAGAGAAGGAATGGGTGACGTTTCGGGTCGAGACCCTTCTTCAGGGTCTCGACCCGAAACGTCACCCATTCCTTCTCTCCTGAGATGCTGCCTGACCCGCTAAGTTACTCCAGCATTTTGTGTCTACCTTCGATTTGAACCGGCATCTGCAGTTATTTTCCTACACACACACATATATATAAACCGTTCACTGTTGCTTTCCAGAAGTCACAAAGTGCATTAGCCAGCTGGCATTTTTCTGTCAAAAGAACTGTGCTCAGATGAATAGGTTTCAACTGCACGAAAAACTATAAACCTAATTGGCATTTAGGAGTCCTCGTCATGTGTAAAAAATTAGATGGTCTGGAAGTGTTATGAAAATCTGAAATGTAAGATTTAAGAGTACAATGACTCCAATGAAATAATAATAAAAAATGGAAGAAAATGATAAAATTGCTATCCTGGGACTTGAGTGGTGAAAGCAATGAAGACCATGCTCATGTTGTTTAAATTATCTCAAGGAGAATAGATCACAACCATTTGTCCCTCAGGATTTGATTCCTTAAAAATGTTGAATATCATTGATGAAGAGCTATTGTTTAATATATTATTCTCATTCTACAAGTCCTGGTGTCACTGTTGATCTGAAAAATATGTGTAATAATGCAAATTACATGGACAGACAGCAAACTGTGCAACCTTAGAAACATTAATCCAAATCTCTCAATGGCGTAATGCACCACTGTGCATCAATACCACAGTTTATTCGGAGAAGCACTCATTTCAGCCTTGCTACTAAACATGAATACAGAGCATCTCATTCAATATTACGCAGTCTTACAATTACATGCTAATGTATAATAAACATTTCTGAATAGGTTCTTGCTGGCAAATGGAATGATATATGAACTAATATTATCTCAGCTGGTTGACAGGAATTTGATGTTGCTGACTGATTACAAATAGTATTCATGCAATAGTGCTCTTTTATTTTACATTTCACAATTAATCTCTTGTTATTTCTGTTCAACAGTTCTTAAATATCATGGCTAACATCCTACACTTTTTATTTTGTGCAATGACTACAATTCAGGTTTAATTGGTTGCAGGTTAATGACACGCCATCTAACACTGTTAAAGGAGTCATAAAACAGCAGCATTTAAACGTATAAGGATTTCTGAGGCCTAGGATATACATTGAGTTTAAAGAAGAAACAAACATGACAATGAAGAGTTTAACAGAGATTCTTCATGGAGGCCATATATATCTTAGACTATGTTCACAGACAGTGCTTTTTTAAAGACAGTTTATTTTACCAAGGATCACAAACATAAGAACTGAATCTGAGAAGTTGTGCTGAAATAAAAACTTTTAACAATAGCCTCCATAAATACAACTCACCCTGCCATGCAAGCAATAGCCAACTGTACATGTTGGCTGTACATGTACACTCCAAAGACGTACAGGTATGTAGGTTAATTGGCTTGGTAAATGTAAAAATTGTCCCTAGTGGGTGTAGGATAGTGTTAATGTACGGGGATCGCTGGGTGGCACGGACTTGGAAGGCCGAAAAGGCCTGTTTCCGGCTGTATATATATGATATGATGATATGATATGATCAGATAGCCGGAATCCTGCCTTGGCAACTGAACAAAAGAAACCACTTCTTCTACTATCGTACACTTGGTTTTTTTTTCTGATTGAGTTTTGCACTAGTGCCTTGCACAATTTTTTAACTGCCATGTAGAATTTGTGTGTAATTTATGTATCTTTGATATATGGTTTATGTTTTGTATACTATTTGATCAATGTGCTTGTGATGGTGCTGTAACAAGATTTTCTTTATACCTGTACCTCATTGTGCTTGTGCATGTGACAATAAACCTGACCGTATTTTGTCAGGTAAAGCAAAAGTAGATTTAATTGAATTTGCTCTGGATGATGCATTTGAAGGCATTTCAAAATAGTTTATAAAGCTTGTTTGTCATTCCCTTTTTAAAATTCTTTAATTCACTCCCATTAATGATCCATATCCTTGACATCACCAATAGTATTCCACTATCAAAACTAATCTAAAATCAATGAATTCAAACGGACCATGAACCAAGAGGTTTAACAGGTGTGGTTAGCAAATATTGCATATACAGATTAGAATGGGTTCAATCTTTCATCATTTCAATTGCACATATCACTTCTGAGTACTGAGTCAACTTATGTTACTTGCAGATGATGTGTGATTACATTGACAGTTTCAAGATAGTATAAGAGCCATTCAGTCTGGTAATCTTCATATCCTGCTCCAAAATTTGAGAAAGTTCTTTTAAAATCAAGCCATCCTGGCATGTAATATACTGGATATCACGCAGGAAAGTCTGTGGCTCGCTCCTACCACAGTAAGTCTGTGGCTCGCTCCTACCACAGTAAGTCTGTGGCTCGCTCCTACCACAGTAAGTCTGTGGCTCGCTCCTACCACAGTAAGTCTGTGGCTCGCTCCTACCACAGTAAGTCTGTGGCTCGCTCCTACCACAGTAAGTCTGTGGCTCGCTCCTACCACAGTAAGTCTGTGGCTCGCTCCTACCACAGTAAGTCTGTGGCTCGCTCCTACCACAGTAAGTCTGTGGCTCGCTCCTACCACAGTAAGTCTGTGGCTCGCTCCTACCACAGTAAGTCTGTGGCTCGCTCCTACCACAGTAAGTCTGTGGCTCGCTCCTACCACAGTAAGTCTGTGGCTCGCTCCTACCACAGTAAGTCTGTGGCTCGCTCCTACCACAGTAAGCCTGTGGCTCGCTCCTACCACAGTAAGTCCTAATATGGTCCAATTGGTGACTTGCCACATTGAACCCGATTAAAATGTCACATTCATTAATTAAATTGGTCAAATTTCATGTGGAATATCTCGGTCCAGAGGAATAAACAGCGGGCACCTACATCAGGCATAGAAATGGGGAGGTATTGAAGATAATATGGTGCATGTTGCAGGAAGATGAATGTATTTTTTCATTTAACCAAGAGGCTGAATGTTGGATCTGAAATTCTTATGGTTTTTGTGGGTGAGGTATGTGGAAAGTGATTTTTGAGTGTGTCGAGGGAACAGCATCATGGTGGTGCAAATGGAACCAGTTGCACACCAAATTTGAATTCTGAGATGATTATTATCTATACTGATTTAGAAGGTGGTATGCTGGATCTAAATCCTGCTGGTACTGGAGGCAGCAGGCAAAGGAGTCCCATCCCCTTCATCAAATGCCATCTGATGTAAGAATGATTTTCGGCAGATGTCGGTTCCACCCAAACAGTATTGCATGGAAACTGGCAGGGATTAACTAGGCTTAAGCTTTGAGATAAGGAAAAATGCTGCAAAAAGTGCTTGCAGGCATAGAGTTCACCACCACTCACGGAAAGGTATTTGACTTCAACTAAAAAGCCCCTGGAATTTTCAAGTTAATTTCAATACACATAATTCATAATAGCTGGTTGATGTTGTTGACAGTCAAATCATCTTAGATGCAGCCACCACTACAGAAGTTTCTCAAGAGAATGGCCTTAACCCAAATGGTTTCAAATCCATCATCAGTGATTACTCTCTTTGTCATAATTGCAGAAACAATAGTGCTTATTCTATCATGCTCAATTTCCTTTGCAAAACCTCAGATAATGTAGCACTCCATGCCCTTTTAGAACCCCCTTTTAGGTGGCACGGTGGCGCAGCGGTAGAGTTGCTGCCTTACAGCGAATGCAGCGCCGAAGACTCAGGTTCGATCCTGACTACGGGCGCCGTCTGTATGGAGTTTGTACGTTCTCCCCGTGACCTGCGTGGGTTTTCTCCGAGATCTTCAGTTTCCTCCCACATTCCAAAGACGTACAGGTTTGTAGGTTAATTGGCTGGGCAAATGTAAAAATTGTCCCTAGTGGGTGTAGGATAAGTGTTAATGTGCGGGGATCGCTGGGCGGCGCGGACCTGGTGGGCCGAAGGGCCTGTTTCTGTGCTGTATCTCTAAATCTAAATATAAAATCTAAATCTAAACAAGACGAATAATATTCAGAGGCCAATAACTAAAATACAACATCTTCAAAACACAGTTTTTTGAAGAAGTAGCCATGAGTGCAGGGCAACAGATGTGGTCTATGTGGACTTTTATTTGGACTTCAGATAAGGTTCTGCATGGTAGACAAGTCTGGAAGGAGAGATCGCATGAGGTCCAAGGAGAGTTAGTTAATTGGATATATAATTGGCTGGATGATCGGATGCAGAGGGTGATGATGGAAGATTGTTTCTCAAACTAGAAGTTTATGACTCATGGTGTTCCTATGAGGTAGGTGCTGGGACTATTGTTGTGTATAATGAGAATAGAAATTATAATGAGAATATGGTTCAAAATTTGCAGTTCACACTAAAATAGATGACGTCGTGGACAGAGAAGAAGATAATCAAGAATTATATTGCGGTCGTGATCTGCTGGAAAATTGGTCAAAGGAATGATGAATTAAGTTTAATTCAGATAAGTGTGAGGTGTTGCATTTTGGGAAGTCAAACCATGATAGGACTTTCTTGGTGAATGATTGGGCTCTGGTGAGTGTAGTAAGACAGAAGTACATGAGTACATGTAGCTCCCTGAAAGTGGTGTAACAGGTAGATGGAGGTGCAGAAGGCTTTTAGCATGCTCGCCTTCATCAGTCAAGGCATTGACTATAGATTTACGATGTTATATTGCAGTTGTATAAGATATTGATGAGACCATATTTGATGTATTATGTTCAGTTTTGGTTACCCTTCAGAAGGATAGATGCCATTAAGTTGGAAAAAGTGCAGAAAAGATTTACAAGGATGTTTCCAAAATTCGAGGGATTGAGTTCTAGAAAGAAGTTGGACATGTAAGGATTATTTCTTGGAGCATTGGAGAGTGAGGAGTGATCTTATTGAGGTGTATGAAATCATGAGGGGCATGTATCAGGGAGACCAGTGTCTTTCTCAGGATTGGATGATCAAGTAGTGGAAGCATACCGTAAGTTTAAGGTGAGAGGGGAAAGATTTAATTGGAACCTGAGGGGCATCTTTTTCACCCAGAGGGTGGTTGGGATATTTTTGTTTCCTTTAAAATCTATTACAATGTCTGATCTGACTTTTTAAATTTATGTGTACCAGCTTATCCATAGTTAATTTTGCTGAAATAAAATTCTATTATTAGATAGTTTAATTAAAACAATTAGTCTCAAAAACATTTTGTCATTAGTTTCTTAAAGGCAATTTTCCACAATTGAACTGAAACGAGTAAGTGAATCAAATTAAACATTTAAGAGAATAAAAGTGTATGGAGAATTTTAAACCAAAAATAAAATTTAAGCAGAATATGACAAATGCAAGAACTTAATGTGCCTCAAAGTTTACACTTGCTAGAGAGAACAAGGTCCAGTAACAACAGTTACTGTGAGATTCAATGTATCTATTTCTGCGGAAGAATGCTTTTGAGATACATAAAACAAACCATGGAAAGATAAATAGTAGTACATTTGATTCAAATTTTAAATTAGCAAATAAATTGGTTGCATTTCTGGAACCTTTGATCATATTGTAAACTGTGGGACCATTTAAAGGGAGAAATCAATCCATATTTTGTGTTCAATTCATAAAACACGGGTATGTTAATTTTTAGAAAGTAAGGAATTGAAAACAAAGCTGCATAGGGAATAAAAGCAAATTAGAAATTTAGAAACAGAATATCAGAGGCAGTAATTATCCAAACTGCACGTTCATTGGCAGAGGCAAAGGCAATGCAGCTGGACTCCATTTCCTGGGATAGTAGAACAAGGATTGTAAAGAGTGGGGCTATTGAATGGGCTTTAGAATGAGGCCAGTGTGCTTGTAGAATCGATAAAAAGGAGCTAGAGTAAGAACATGAGCAATATCAAGAAGTCATACATTTGTAAATATTCCACCATTCACGAAGGGCAATTATCTCAACCATATTCCTTCAGAAATCTAGCTTTGACGTAAATGTAATTAGAAAATAATGATCCATAATTCTCTGAGGTGCAGAATTCCACCTTCGCAAAATTCTCGTCATCTCATTTTCAAATGACAGACTCCTCATTCTACGATCTCTGGTTCTAAATGACATGGAACACACACACCTCCCAGTATCTGTCCTGTCAATGAAATCTCCTCTTGTTCCTTTAAATCCCAAGTAAAACAGGGCTAGTCACAGGAGCTCAGCTGTTATGGGTGGAAAAGGTGTGCTGATAAGAAATGGAATTCCTCAAAACCCTTTATGATCAACTTTGAAAATCAGCCCTGCAAGGATTTCTCCTTTCTCCTTCTTCCTATCTTATCTAACGTTTGGCCTTGAAACAGTGCTACAAATGAGTCAAGAGCTCAAGGGTTACATTTTAGGAGCTGTAAAGATGAATGTAAACAAATTCCATGGCAGCATTAAGTAAATGCACATTTGCTGGTGTCACAGAAAACATTTATTGGTCATTAAAAAAATGCTGAGCGTAATAGACAATAGACAATAGACAATAGGTGCAGGAGTAGGCCATTCAGCCCTTGGAGCCAGCACCGCCATTCAATGCGATCATGGCTGATCACTCTCAATCAGTACCCCGTTCCTGCCTTCTCCCCATACCCCCTCACTCCGCTATCCTTAAGAGCTCTATCCAGCTCTCTCTTGAAAGCATCCAACGAACTGGCCTCCACTGCCTTCTGAGGCAGAGAATTCCACACCTTCACCACTCTCTGACTGAAAAAGTTCTTCCTCATCTCCGTTCTAAATGGCCTACCCCTTATTCTTAAACTGTGGCCCCTTGTTCTGGACTCCCCCAACATTGGGAACATGTTTCCTGTCTCTAATGTGTCCAATCCCCTAATTATCTTATATGTTTCAATAAGATCCCCCCTCATCCTTCTAAATTCCAGTGTATACAAGCCCAATCGCTCCAGCCTTTCAACATACGACAGTCCCGCCATTCCGGGAATTAACCTAGTGAACCTACGCTGCACGCCCTCCATAGCAAGAATATCCTTCCTCAAATTTGGAGACCAAAACTGCACACAGTACTCCAGGTGCGGTCTCACCAGGGCCCGGTACAACTGTAGAAGGACCTCTTTGCTCCTATACTCAACTCCTCTTGTTACGAAGGCCAACATTCCATTGGCTTTCTTCACTGCCTGCTGTACCTGCATGCTTCCTTGTAAGACCCTGTTGTGACTAGTCCAACATCTTGTAAGAAGATTTTAATAATCCCCCACTTGGAAACTTCTAGAAAAACACCTGACCTCAGTCACGAGTCAAAAGCACATTTGCCAGCTTCTGCTTTTGGCCTCAAGGGGGCACTGGCATTTATATTATATATACATCACACTGAGTGCATTTTGGTTGCTGTGTAACAACAAATAATACATATGATATTTAGCTTAACGATTGTGAAATGATTTAGGATAATTAATAAATATACTGTACAAGACTGTTAATTCTTACTGCAAAAGCTGCCTCGAAAATGCAGCATCCACACATGAGAGGTCAAAATTCACTTGACAGATTACTTAACATAATTCCCTCACAGTTGAATAGGTTCTTGCAGACTGACACCAGAAAGATTGAAAACAGCTTTTAAGCTCTTCTACACTTTATACTCCTTTGCCAACAAAACCAAGTTTCTTCTATCCATTTCCATAGACTGAATGATATTACTTGAAATATTGAAGGTATCACAAAATGCTGGAGTAACTCAGCCTGTCAGGCAGCATGTCAGGAGAGAAGGAATGGGTGACGTTTTGGGTTGAGACCCTTCTTCAGACTGATGTCAGGGGAGGGGGCGGAACAAAGAATGGATGTAGTTGGAGACAGAAAGACAGTGGGAGAACTGGGAAGGGGGAGGGGAAAGAGAGGGACAGAGGAACTATCTAAAGTTAGAGAAATCAATATTCATGTTCATCCCGCTGGGGTGTAAGCTGCCCAAGGGAAATATGAGATGTTGTTCCTCCAATTTGCAGTGGGCCCCACTATGACAATGGAGGAGGCCCATGACAGAAAGGTCAGACTGGGAGTGGGAGGGCGAGTTGAAGTGCTGAGCCACCGGGAGATCAGGTTGGTTAAGGCAGACAGAGCATCAATCTGAGCTGAGTTTATAGACTTGACAACTCTTCATTCAGCCTAGAATGCTTTGTACTTATTCCACGTTGCAATGTTTTTGCCTCCACCCAGCGTCTCCAGAATTGAAAATCTTTATCCCCTCTAGGTTCAGCTGCAGTGGTGGGCTCCTTGCTGACCTCACATTCTCCACCTTCCATAAACTGCAATTTGTCTAAAGTTCATAAGGTCATAAGGTCATGAGGAATAGGAGTAGAATTAGGCCTTTCGGCCCATCAAGTCTACTCCGCCATTCAATCATGGCTGATCTATCTTTCCCTCCTAGCACCATTCTCCTGCCTTCTCCCCATAACCTCTGACACCTGCACTAATCCAGTATCTATCTATCTATCTATCTATCTATCTATCTATCTATCTATCTATCTATCTATCTATCTATCTATCTATCTATCTATCTATCTATCTATCTATCTATCTATCTATCTATCTATCTATCTCTGCCTTAAAAATATCCACTGACTTGGCCTTTACAGCATTCCGAGGCAAAGAATTCCACAGATTCACCACCCTCTGTCTAAGAAAATTTCTCCTCATCTCCTTCCTAAAAGAACGTCCTTTAATTCTGAGGCTATAATCTCTACTCCTAGACTCTCCCACTAGTGGAAACATCCTCTCCACATCCACTCTATCCAAGCCTTTCACTATTCTATATGTTTCAATGAGGTCCCCCCTAATTCTTCTAAGCTCCAGCGAGTACAGACCCAGTGTCGACAAACGCTCATCATAGGTTAACCTACATGCAGACACGCCTGCTTTCACTGCTGGTGACACTGACTGCCCATTCCTAACGGTACTATGAATCTTTATCTTCATTCATAAATCTCTCTGAAGGTCCACTCTTCACGACTGACTTTGGCGTCCAATGCATCCACCTAATTACTCCATTCTTGACTCTGGCCTCTTGTACAGCTTTTTCTCCATCAATGATGATGGAGTCTTCATGCTCCTAATGCCGCACTTTAGAGTGCTGAAGTAACTCAGCAGGTTAGGCAGCATCTCTGGAGAACATGGAGAGGTGAAGTTTCGAATCAGGAACTCTTCTTCAGACGGATTGTAGAGGGAGAAAGAAAGCTGGAAGAGAGGAGAAGCACGATGAAGCCTGACACGTAATAAGTTGATACAAGCGTGGAGGGATTTTTTCATTGGCAAATGGTTGGAAAAAAGGCCAGAGATGCCAACACAGAAAGTGTGAGATAAAAGGATTGAAGAGCTGTGAATTGTGAAGCTAGAGGAACATATGTAGAAGGGGAGGGGAGAAATTGATGCGTCCAGATGGGAAGGGAGGAAGGGGTGGGAAGAATGGTTGGGTTTATATGGTGGAAGGGGGAGGTTTATGTATTGTTCATAGCGTTGGGTTACAAGCTACCGAAGCAGAATATGAGGTTGTGTTCTTTGCATGTGACCTCACTCTTGCAATACAGGAGACCCAGGACAGAATGCTCAGAATTCGGAATGGGTAAGGGGTTGAAATGGTTAGCAGGCCTTGGCATACCAAGCATAAGTGTTCAGCAATACAGCTGCCACCCTTTAGAATTCCCTCCTGAAACCTTTCTTCTTCTCTCCTTTCTTAACTTCCAGGAAGTTAACTTCCAGGAGTTTAACTTTCATGAAGGTCCCGGGTGGGGAAGCTCCAGGCCAGCCGTGCGACGGCAGAAGCTCCCGGCTTGCCGTGGCCATATCTCGACACCAGGCCTGACTCGTCTGCCACGGAACTTGGAATCCACCAGGAGTCTCCTGCACGACCCAGAAGATCGGAAACTGGTGTGGAGGACTGTGATGGCGGTGAACACTGGACAAAGGGCCGTTTTCAAGATGGCATGGATGGAGGAGAGGATCGGTGCCGCCTGTACAACAGGCCTTTAAGGCCAAGATAAGACTGCACTCTTAGGATCTTTGAAACTCTGTCGGTGCCAGAAAAGTGGCGACTCTTTGAGTATTGTCTCAGTGAAGTCTACTATTACACTACAATCATTGCACTTTTGTACTTATCTATTGTTGTGCTTATCTATAGTATGATTTTACTGGATGCAAAACAAAGATTTTCACTGTGCCTAGGTACATGGGTACATGTGACAATAAATATCATCATCAACTTAAAGCCCATGGTCTTTCTTCTGATGTCTTCTGCAAATTTGTGAAGTATCTTGTGCCAATTATTTACATTAAAGCAGCATTTCTCAACCTTTTTACCCTTGCGGAACCCTTGAAATAATTTTCATGTCTCAGGGAACCCCCACATAAAAATTATTATATTTCTTTATTAATCTCTTTCTTTCTCTTTCATAAACAAAGTTCATAAGGCAAACATAATATATTTTTCTGATAACTGGTTTAAGCAAAAAATAACATACATTTTTTTCAAGTTTATTGACAATGCAAAGCACAAAAATGACTCAAAAATGCTTTTACATTTGATGAGCCTATTTATCACTATTTCTCGCGGAACCCCCAGCGACCTCTCGCGGAACCCTAGGGTTCCTGGGAACCCCGGTTGAGAAACGCCACATTAAAGATTCCACATAAATGCTATCATCATTGGCAATATCTATGTGGACCAACATGAAACGATACTATGAATTTTACCAATACCACAACATTCCAATATTAGTACATCAAAATGTTATAAATGTATACAAGTTGCATATTTTGACTTGTTCTATTATATCTAGTTACTAAGCATAACTAATATATTTATTGTATTATTGTTATAATTATTGTTTGTTGTAAATTTATTAGTTGTGTTATTGCGTTAATGTGCATGTAAACCTCTAGCAAGTAAGAATTTCAGTGTTCGAGTTGCAGTACATATGTCAATTAGTTTAGTTTAGTTTAGAGATACAGCGCGGAAACAGGCCCTTTGGCCCACCGAGTCCCGTGCCGACCAGCGATCCCCGCACATTAACGCTACCCTACACACACTTTTAAACTTATACCAAGACAATTAACCTACAAATCTGTACATCTTTGGAGTGTGGGAGGAAACCGAAGATATTGGAGAAAACCCACGCGGTCACGGGGAGAACATACAAACTCCGTACAGACAGCACCCGTAGTCAGGATCGAACCCGGATCTCCGGCGCCGCAAGCACTGTAAGGCAGCTATTCTATCGCTGCGCCACTGTGCCGCCCCATGTTCCACTTTTAAACACTCTTGAATCATGAACCAACCATAAAATGTGTAAAGGAGAATGGCTCAGTTTTATCTGGAAATGAATACCACAAGGAGTATTTTGAAAAATGTTATTATCCCTCCTCGATTATTTGCTGATCTAAATATTACAACCAAGTCGTAACATTTCAGAGCAGGATATTTGTTTTATGCATCAGCTTTTCACTATTTATTCTGATGTTTAGGTACTGTATCTTATTCAAATGAAGCTGATATAAATGGGGTATAATGATTACTTTTTAATAACCCTGAATGATTGCAAAGGTTGCAGAATGCTCAGCTCGTGTCATTCTGAGGAAAAAACCTTCACAGTATTAGCTTCGACTGACAACGATTTAATCTCTGCAACACTTAAAACATTCTTTGGTAATGTAATTTACTTCTCACTCTAGAATATTCTGAATGCATTACAGGATCATTGAATCACTGAGTTGTTTAGTACAGAAACAGACCCATTAGCTACCACACCCAGTAACTAAATTCCTCCAATCTAGGCAACGTGTTGTTTCAAACGTGAGCATTTGACAGCACTGGGCCTCTACTCACTGGAGTTTGGAAGGCTGAGGGGGGACCTCACTGAAACTTACAGAATAATAAAAGTCATAGAGTGGATGTGGTTGGGATGTTTCCACTGGTGGGAGAGTCTCGGACAAGAGGTTATAGCCTCAGAATTAAAGGATGCTCTTTTAGAAAGGAGGTGTGGAGGAACTTTTTAGTCAGAGGATAGTTAATCTGTGGATCTCATTGCCACCGAGGGCTGTGGAGGCCAAGTCAGTGGATATTTGTGAGGCAGAGATAGACAAGTTCTTGATTTGAATGGGTATCACCACCCTTCCCCTCTTCACCTGCTCCATCCGCCAATCAACCCCTCCTCAGTGGCATTTGACTGTTCACATGCTAGCCCTTGCCCTCCCCCTCTTACCCACTCTTTCAATCCAGATGTAGGATCTCAACTCGAATGTTCATTTCCCTCCACAGATGCTGCCTGACCCTGTGAGTTCGGCTCGTATTTTTACGCTCCTGTTGAATCTCCTCTGTGCTCTTTCCAGTGCAGCCACATCCTTCCTAGTGGTAGCAACCAGAACTGCAGACAATATTCCAAATACAGACCAACCAATGTTTTATGAAGTTGCAATAAGACCCAACTCTTCTATGCTATGCACCAAGCTATGAAGACTAACATGCCATACAGGGTTGTTGGTTAATTGGCTTTGGTAAAATTGCAAATTGTCCCTTTAGTGTAGAATAGTGCTAGTGTCTGGGTTGAACGCTGGTCGGCGCGGACTCGGCGGGCCGAAATGGTCTGTTTCCATGTTGTATCTCTAAAGTCTAAAGCCATCTGACCTCTTCACCACTCTATCTATTTGTATTACTAGATTCTGGGAGCCTCAAGATCCCTCTGTTCGTCAGTATTCCTTAGTGCTCCACCATTTACTGTGTATGTCCACCACCTATTGGACTTCCCAAAATTTCTCATAATCTTTGGGATTAACTTGCAAGTGCTCTGTCCAACTTTCCATCTGATCTGTTATCAGCTGTAACCTTAGACAACCTTCTTCACTATCCACAACACCACTGACTTCTAATTTTCTGTCGCTATTATTCAGAGAGCTGTGCATGTGTAATTTTGCATTCAATTCCTCTCGGCAACTGTATTAAAATATGCTGAATAATTTACAATGTATTTTATGTGGTGTCAGAAAACAGTTTGAAGAAGTATTTCATCTTGAGGACTATCTGAACTATAACAGTGATTAACATGTAAATTAATCATATTCATACAACTGAATCATACAGAGGCATGTACTCATTTTATTTGAAGGAACTTCCAGAGGTCTGCTTTTGTAAGCACCTTACTACATCGGCTCTTGACCTCATCACACTTGCTTACAAGTGAAAAGACTGTCTAGATTTTGTTTAGGAAAAAAAACTGCCGATGTTGGTTTAAATCGAACGTAGACACAAAATGCTGGAGTAACTCAGCAGGTCAGGCAGCATCTCGGGAGAGAAGGAATGGGTGACGTTTCGGGTCAAGACCCTTCTTCAGATTGATGTCTTTTCTCCAGTGTCTAGATTTTGTAATCAGCTTTTCAATTATTCTGATTTACGTAAAACCAGGGGAAGTATTTGAGTCAAGATATAAATTGCAATTATTTATCAGTGTCTAAGACTAAATTGTTTAATTATTTAAATATAACAATTCAATGCTGACTTAAATGCCTTCATGTAAGTTTGAATAGATTTGAGAGAAAAATGAAAAGATCCTTCAAATATTGCAGCAATCATGGAAATATTTTGATTGTGAAAAAGATGCATTTGAGTTTCTGTAAGCCATTGTGCCCCAGGTTGGCCATCATATGTGCCTCTTTGCAACGGTAAATTGAATTTGATTTCAACTTAGTTTTAACATCTCCACCGATAGTCACTGAGGTCAAGGTGGGGGCTTTTGGCTGATATTCAATTGGCTGAGGAAATCAGTCATATCTGGCAAATGTGTTATTCCATTTTACTCAAATAACAAAACAAAAAAAATAAACACAGAAAACAGTAAAGAAAATGAGCCGATTAATAAAGTATGTGATATCGTTGACAGTGAGGATTACAAGATCAAAAATTACAGCTGGACAAGTGGGCCGAGGAATGGTGACCAGAATTTAATGCTGATAAGTGTGAGGTGTTGCATTTTGGGAAGTAGACTAGGACAGGATGTTTACAGTTCATGGCAGGGCCTTGGGGAGTGTTATAGAGCAGAGGGATCCAGGAGTACAGGTATACTCTTCTTGAACCTGGCATCACAGGTAGTCAGATTGGTAAAGAAGGCTTTTGGCACTTTAGCCTTCATCAGTCAGGCTAATGAGTATAGAAGTTGGGACATTATGTTACAGGTTTATAGGACATTGTTGAATCTGCGTTTGAAGTATTGTGTTCAGTTTGGTCACCCTGTTACAGGAAATGATGCCAGAGGCAAAGAGAGCAGAGAAGATTTACGAGGATTTTGCCTGGTCTCGAGGGCCTAAGCAACAGTGCATTCAGAAAGTATTCAGACCACTTCACTTTTTCCACATTTTGCCTTATTTTAAAATCGATTAAATTCTTTTGTTTTATCACACCATACCCCATAATAAAAAAGTGAACACAGGTGTTTAGAAATCTTTGCCAAGTAATTAAAAAGAAATAACTGAAATATCACATTTACACAAGAATTCAGACCCTTTACTCAGTACTTTGTTGAAGCACCTTTGGCAGCGATTACAGCCTCAAATCTTCTTGGGTATGATGCTACAAGCTTGGCACACCTGTATTTGGGTAATTTCTCCAATTCTTCTCTACAGATCCTCTCAAGCTCTGTCAGGTTGGGTGGGGAGCGTCGATGCACAGCTATTTTCAGCTCACTCCAGAGATGTTCGATTGGGTTCAAGTCCGGGCTCTGGCTGGGCCACTCAAGGACATTCACAGACTTGTCACGAAGCCACTCATGTGTTGTTTGGGCTGTGTGCTTAGCGTCGTTGTCCTGTTGGAAGGTGAACCTCCGCCCCAATCGGAGGTCCAGAATGCTCTGGAGCAGGTTTTCATCAAGGATCTCTCTGTACTTTGCTCCATTCATCTTTCCTCGATCCTGACTAGTCTCCCAGTTCCTGCCGCTGAAAAACATCCCCACAGCATGATGTTGCCACCACCATGCTTTGCCATAGGTATGGTATTGGCCAGGTGATGAGCGGTGCCACTTGGCATTCAGGCCAAAGAGTTCAATCTTGGTTTAATCAGACCAGAGAATCTTGTTTCCCATGGTCTGAGAGTCCTTTAGGTGCCTTTTGGCAAACGCCAAGCGGGCTGCCCTGTGCCTTTTACTGAGGAGTGGCTTCCGTCCGGCCACTCTACCATAAGGGCCTGATTGGTGGAGTGCTGCAGATATAGTTGTCCTTCTATACAACTATACAGTCTCCCATCTTCACAGAGGAACTCTGGAGCTCTGTCCGAGTGACCATCAGGTTCTTGGTCACCTCCCTGACCAAGGCCCTTCTCCCCCGATTGCTCAGTTTGGCCAGGTGGCCAGCTCTATGAAGAGTCCTGGTGGTTACAAAGTTCTTCCATTTAAGAATGACGGAGGCCACTGTGCTCTTCGGGACCTGCAATGCCGCAGAAATTGTCTCGGAGGTCTACGGACAATTCCTTCATCTTCATGGCTTGGTTTTTGCTCTGACATGCACTGTTAACTGTGGGACCTTATATAGACAGGTGTGTCTTTCAAAATCATGTCCAATCAATTTAATTTACCACTGGTGGTCTCCAATCAAGTTATAGAAACATCTCAAGGATAATCAATGGAAACAGGATGAACATAAGCTCAATTTTGAGTGTCATAACAAAGGGTCTGAGTACAGAGAAAGATTGGTGAAGCTAGGACGTTATTCCTTGGAGCATAGCAGGATGAGGGGTGATCGTATAAAGCTGTGTAAAATCATGAGGGGAATTGACAGGGTGAATACACAAAGTCTTTTACTGAGGGTAGGAGAATCAAGAACCAGAGGACATAGGGTTAATGTGAGAGAGGAACAATTTAATGGCAACCTGAGGGGTAACTTTTTCACTCAGAGGGTGGGTGGTATATGCAATGAGCTCCCTGAGGAGTTAGTTGATGCAGGTACAATAACAACATTTCAAAGACACTTGGATAGGTACATGGATAGGAAAGGTTTAAGTATGGGCCAAAAGTAGGCAAATGGCTTAGATGGGGCAATTTGGTCAGCATGCATGAGTTGGGATGAAAGTCCAAATACCCTGATCTACCATGCAGCGTAGGTTTACTAGGTAAATTCCCGGTATGGCAGGACTGTCATATGTTGAAAGACTGGAGCGACTAGGCTTGTGTACACTGGAATTTAGAAGGATGAGAGGGGGTCTTATCGAAACGTATAAGATTATTAAGGGGTTGGACACGTTAGAGGCAGGAAACATGTTCCCAATGTTGGGGGAGTCCAGAACAAGGGGCCACAGTTTAAGAATAAGGGGTAGGCCATTTAGAACGGTGATGAAGAAAAACTTTTTCAGTCAGAGAGTTGTGAATCTGTGGAATTCTCTGCCTCAGAAGGCAGTGGAGGCCAGTTATCTGAATGCTTTCAAGAGAGAGCTAGATAGAGCTCTTAAGGATAGCGGAGAAGGCAGGAACGGGGTACTGATTGAGAATGATCAGCCATGATCACATTGAATGGTGGTGCTGGCTCGAAGGGCCGAATGACCTACTCCTGCACCTATTGTCTATTGTCTATTGCTCCTATTTTCTAGACTTCAATGTTTCTATAATCTTTCTAATGTCTTACAAAATTGAAGTATCTGTCCAGAAGATGACCATAACTTGATCTGAAGATTCACAGATAATTCTGAGAGTTTAAGATCTATTAGCATAATGCTTTAGAATTAAGAAATAATATTGCACGTGAAAAAGAACATACTGACCATTAATTGTGACCATCAATTCAGTCTGAAGAAGGGTGTTGACCCGAAATGTCACTCGTTCTTTCTCTCCCGAAATGCTGCCTGACCCGCTGAGTTACTCCAGTATTTTGTGTCTACCTTTGATTTAAACCAGCATCTTCAGGGTTTTTTTCCTACACATCAATTGTGTCATGGTTATTATGTCTCCATTTTGCACATTTCTCCAGGCTCAAATTCCTAGTTGAGTCGTGGATGGGTTTATTTTCGCTATGTGTATTGCAGAACAGTAAGCAGTTGTTGCACTAGGTGGCAGCCTATTCCATAAATTTGATTTTTTTTCATTATTCTATATTGATCTGGTCTTTTCCTTACTGTATAATTAAAACTTTTCAAAATGAAAATGCTTCCAAAATCCAAAATGCTTCCAAAAGTTCCAAAATCTGTTGTGTCATATTAGAATTGGTCTTTGAAATAAATTCTGGTTACATCTTCATTACATCTATATTCCACTGAGTGTCATGGAGTCAAACGTCATTCAGTGTGGATATAGGGCCTTTGGGACATCCAGTTCACTTCATCCAGTACACTAATACTACATGAATCCCATTTTACTCTCCTCACAACTGCCCTTAGATTCTATTTCCCCCTTCACAAAAGGGACAACTTACAGTCACGAATTAACCTGCCAATCTGCACATCTTTGGGATGAGAGGGGAAACTGTAGCACCAAGAGAAATCCCATTTGGACATTGGGGGATCTCCACACAAACCCCACACAGACAGCACTGAAGATCAGGATTGAACCCTGATCGTGGCGAGTCAGCAGCTCCACTAACTGCGCCACTGTGCTGCCTGTAAATCATTTTCATTATTCAATTTTCATTACTGGCATAACTCAGTGGGTCAGACACAAGGAACTGCCGATGCTGGAATTGACACACTGTGTTACTCCACCACTTTGTGTTCAAAATAAGATCTGGATATCTTTAGTGGAGAATCAGTCATTGTGTTTACTCAAAACAGAGATTAATAGATCTCTAGACATTAAGGGAATCAAGAAATATGGGGCTAATACAGGAAAATAGCATGAATGAAAACAACGTTCAGAAGGACAGTAGAGAGTTAATTGAAAATCTGAGGAATGTTATGATAAATTGATCTTCAATTTAAACAAAGTAGTCAAAATTACAACTTACAAGAAATAATGAGTAGTACATTGTAGTTACACGGATCACTGATCTCATTTAGCTAATGTACTGGAAGAGACAATTCTAAACTGTAATGTAACATGAATAATTTACATTGATTTTAAAGCACACACTGCATGATAAAAAGTTAGATGTTGTGGTAGAGTGTCGACAGCTTGGGGAAATAGGTTCCCTTCTCTTTTAACAACAACAATGTGTTTGCTTCATCAAAGAATAAACTGCTGGAGGAGGTAAATACGCAGTGGAGGTAAATAAGCAGTGGACGTTTTGGGTTTGAACCCATCGTCTGGATTTGCTTCCATCTTTGTTTCTAATGAAGAGTTTGATACTTTCCTCATCATTTGAATTAAATAAAAGCTATCCAAAGTTTAAAGTAATGGCAAAGACACAAGAGATTACAGATGCTGGAGTCTTGAGCAAAAATTTTGAGGAACTCAGCAGATCAGTGGAGGGAAATGTACAGTCAGTGTTTTTGGTTAAAGTTGTTACCTTTTGTTAATGGAAATGGCTTTCCAATATTGCCGTGTTAAAATCCTCAAAATGTTGAATACTCTGCAGGGTGATCTCGCACTTCTGCATCTATGTAAGTGATCCAGTTTAATATTCTGCTCACCTTCATAATTATTGTGCCTTGTACGCCTAAATCATTATGTTTATCAAGGGGAATGAAGTTTCTAACACTGGGAAGCATCATTGTATTTATATTTTTTTCAGACCTTCTTTTCCTGATATTTAGCTATATTCCTGAAAAGACTCAATAATGCATTGCACCTTTTCTTATGAAGACTTCAGCATCACTACATTCCATATTTTTCTGAAGAATCAGGGACTTTATGAAACTGCATTATATGATATTTCTTGCTGCATACACCATTCCTCCAGGGATTGGCACATCTACTAACAGAATTACACTGATGAGCCAAAACATTATGACCACCTGCCTGATATGCTGTTGGTCCTCTGTGCAGCCCCATACGCAGCAGGATGAGATGCCCTGTGTATTGTGACACATTTCCCCCGTGACCACCATTTAAATTTTCAGTGATCTTGTGCCACAGTAGACCTTCTGTCGGTTTGGACTAGACGGGATAGCCTTTGTTGCCCTCGCACATTGATGAGCCTTGGGCGCTCTACACCCTGTCGCCGGTTTGTGGTTTGTCCCTCCTCGGACCACTGTTGGTAGGTACTTGCCACTGCTGACCGGGAGCACCCCACAAGCCTTGCCGTTTCAGAGATGCTCTGACCCAGTTGTCTGGCCATAACAATTTGTCCTTTGTCAAAGTCGCTTAGGTCTTTACTCCTGCCCATTTCTCCTGCATTCAAAACATCAACTTCAAGAACTGACTGTTCACTTGCTGCCTAATATATCCCACCCCTTGACAGCTGCCATTGTAACAAGATAATCAATGTTATTCACTTCACCTGTCAGTGGTCAATATATTTTAGATGCTTGGTGTACAACACAGAGATTAGTACTAGATCTGATGTAGTTTGTACATATTCCTAGAGACTAGATACTGTGGCGCTGATCAGGTGGCATCTTATCATGGGACACCCACCCTACGAAATGAGCAGAACATTATTCATGCCATTGATCCATTATTAAAAGAATATGGTGGTTGCTGAACTCTACCTTCCTGCACAGTCAGTCCCCACACTTTGATTCCCTTGGTATCCAAACATTATTACTCTCCATGTTGAACATGTTAAACAACAGCAGCTATAGCATATTAAGGCAGAGGCTTTCAATTATTCATAATCCAAGTGAAAAACATTTCATCCCAAAAGGGCAACTCCTCATTCTTAAATTATGATCTATTAGCTCAAGGCCCAGGAATTCCTTCACGCATTTTTGTTTCGCAGTTGAAACAGAATTTTGATCACCTGAACACTTGTTTGTTAAAGTCACATAACAATGCAGAACAACAGGATTCTGAGCGTGCTCTTAGGGGGAGCTTGGCCAACCAGCGAAGAACATTATCTACTTTTAGGTTAGTTTAGTTTAGAGATACAGTGTGTAAGCAGGCCATTCAGCCCACCGAATCCACACCGCCCAGCGATCCACGCACACTAACACTATCCTACACACACTCGGGACAATTTGTACACTTAAACCAAGCCAATTAACCTAAAAAACTTGTATGTCTTTGGAATGTGGGAGGAAACCGAAGATCTCGGAGAAAACCTACACAGGTCACGGGGAGATCGTACAAACTCCGAACAGACAACACTCGGAATCAGGATCGAACCCGGGTCTCTGGAGCTGTAAGGCAGTAGCACTACCACTAGGCCACTATGCCTCCTGTGTTCTTTACTAGTTGGAAAGGTAGTGTCCGACTTGTCCTACTTGGAACTTTTCATTTGTGAATAGGGCTCTTAGATGCCCTGCAAGACTACCACAGGCACCTCTAGCAGGACGTTGCCTGGAAAGCTTCAGCGAGGACAAGAGTGTGATCTCTGAATATCTGCTCTTGATGCTCCGCCTGCATCAGTGGGTAAAGAAAATAAGGAGATGATATTTCCTCTGCTTACAAATAGAATCTGGGTGCAGCAGTGAACAGCAGCCGTGAAATGATACAGAGATTAGCAACAGTAATCTTGAGTCCTGGTGATAAGAAACTGATAAGAAACTGTGAGTATGCTTGAACCAGACCTTTATGGGCAAGGATTTCAAGATACACATGTGAGATTATTGTCGAGGTCATAGAAGATTACATATGTCACTGAGGACACTGAATGCGATTTAGGTAAGTGATATGGTTTCCAGGGAAACTTGGTTAGTAGAAGTAGGTTTTCTCTGACAGAAAAGAACAGTAATTTTTCAGGCCACTAAATGTGGAAATCTCAATGCAGACATAATTTGCCAATTGCAATAACTTGCAAAATGTTTACACCACAAAAAAAGTCATAGAGTCATAGAGTCATAGAGTGGTACAGTGTGGAAACAGGCTCTTCGGCCCAACTTGCCGACACTGGCCAACATGTCCCAGCTACACTAGTCCCACCTGTCTGTGTTTTAGAGAACAAAAATCTCACTGATTTATGAAGAGAACACATAAGTGCTAAACCACTTAGATACATCTGCAAAATCACTGTACGACAGGTTAACTTAATTGTCAACTGTTTCCCAAAATATTTTTTGGAATGAATGAATGGATGTCCTTCAGAGATGCAGCCTGACCCAATGATATACTCCAGCACTTTGTGTCTTGTTTTTGTAAACCAGCATCTGAAATTCCTTGTATCCACATTACTCTGTAACTCTGGTATGATGTACCATTATAAACCTAGTTAACTTTTTATGAATTCTGATTGTTATTTTGCTGAAATAATATTCATCTATTTCAGGTATCAGTGACGTGTCCCAATTTAATGGCTGTGGCAAAAAATGGTCATTGGAAACAAGGTTCCATTAACCAGGGTGAACTGCGGTGAACTATGAAAAGCATTAAGAAACCATGAATGCAATCCTTCTTTCTAAGCTGCCAGCTTTCCATCATCTAGTTGTAGATGTAACACTTCAAATTAACTTTCATTTGCCACATTTTATTCCCAAGACATCTGAAAGCATAAAATTAGGTGAAATTTAAACAGTGGAATCGTGATTATTTGATTTTACCATTTCCAAAATTATTTATAATGTTTTATGGTGAACTAATAAAATACTTCTGTGATGTTTCACATGAAATTACAGATGATGTTATACTTGTTCAAATGTTGTAAGTTTGAGGTTATATTTTATTAGTGGTATGCAACTGCTAAATTGTATTGACACCACAATTTCGGCACTAAAACAATTGGCATTCTGCAGTATTTTATTTGCAACATTAGATGTTTGCTTGTGAAAATCTGTGTCAATATCAATATACTGTAACATAGGTAATGTCAGTAGGATCAATTCACTTACTTAATGGTGGGGTAATGATTATTATATAATAATGCCAATAATGAAATAAAGCTTAGAACTTTATTTTCGATTACAGTCCTGGTTTTACTATATACAACAGCAGCTGAGCTCTAGGAAGTTAATTTGTGAATATGGTGTAATCTCAGCAGAAGCAAACCTAAGTTAGATTTAGACATTTAGACAGGTGGATAGGATATGTTTAGAGTGATACTAGACCAAGTGGGGCCCAAACCTCTCCTGCATTGGTGCAGCACCCTCTCCTCCTCCCCTCCCCTCCCCTCCCCTCCCCTCCCCTCCCCTCCCCTCCCCTCCCCTCCCCTCCCCTCCCCTCCCCTCCCCTCCCCTCCCCTCCCCTCCCCTCCCCTCCCCTCCCCTCCCCTCCCCTCCCCTCCCCTCCCCTCTCCCCCCCCTCTCCCCCCCCTCCCTCCCCTCTCCCCCCCTCCCTCCCCTCTCCCCCCCTCCCTCCCCTCTCCCCCCCTCCCTCCCCTCTCCCCCCCCTCCCTCCCCTCTCCCCCCCTCCCCATCCCTCTCCCCTCCCCTCTGCCCTCCCTCCCCCCTCCCCTCCCCTCTGCCCTCCCTCCCCCTCCCTCCTCCCCCCTTCCCCTCCCACCTCCCCTCCCCCTCCCTCCTCCCCCGATCCCTCCCCCTCCATTCCCCCTTCCCCTCCCCTTCCCCTCCCCCACTCCATCCCCCTCAACCCCCGTTATCCACCCTCCTCCTCCCGCCCCCCTCCATCCCCTCACTCCACCCCCTCCCTCCCTACGAGATAGATTTAACCTTTAAAATGTGAATAACTTTTAAAATATAACACCAATTTCAAAGAAACTTCTTCCATTAGCACCAAAGGGACGACGGTGAGTAAGGTGGGCCTAAAATTGTCGCACTATTGTGTACCGTTTTGGCTGCAGTTCCGGAACCAACAAACAAACAAACGAGAGTTTTAGTATATAGATGGGCCAAACACAGGCAGGTGGGACTAGTGTAGACAGGACATGTTGGTCAGTAGGGGAGGTTGGGCTGAAATCGCCCGTTTCCACTCTGCATGACTCTGTCTCTATGAAAGGCCTGTTTCCACACTGTATGATTGGTATGATACTTTATTTGTTACATGTACCGAGATACAGTGATATTAATTTTTGTGTACAGTTCAGTACAAGCATCATTATACCCAAGCACTTAGATACATATTAGATAAGCATCTCAGATACAGTACAAGTGTATAGCAGTAGTACACTGAGACAGTATACAGAGTCGCCAGTTTGGTGCCATTTTCAAGTCCCAGTTGTTGTAAGTGCAGGGTTCTTGATCTGACCATGAAGGTCTAGTGTTCTGGCGGCGTTGCACTGGTTGACCTGGCCAAGGGTAGCCATGGTGATCTCTGTCGCTGCTCCACCACTGTAGGCCACATCCGGTAACAAGCTCAGTCTCGTGGGGCGGCGCCTGATCCAGCTGAGCCCCAGGCAGCTGCATGGCCTCCAGCGACCCACTCCCCCTTCGAGGTACTGCACTGCCTCCCACAGCCGGTCTGCTTATTGGCCCTTCAGGTGGGTTCCCATGGGTCCTCAATCTGCGGCGGGAAAGCCGAGCCTTCTGGGCGGGATCCGGTCCGCGGCGCAGGTCCTCCGTCCGTGGAGGGCGAGTCGAGCGAGTCGAGACTACCAGGATACTCCCGCCACCGCATGGTGCTCCTCAGGATACTGTCTGTCTCCATGACTTTATGATCTTATACCAAATGTGGCATTGTCCACAGATCAGCCTTACCTTAAACTTAATGCTATCACAACTGAATTGAATGCCATTGTTCTGAAAAATATATTAGAATCTTGTAACCACTCAGAGATGGCAATCACTTTTAGAAAGTGATTTTCATACAAGAAAACTAAAATGTGACATAAAATAATTGCAGAGTCATAGAGTTATAGAGTGATACAATGTGGAAACAGGCCTGTAGGCCAAACCTGTCTATACCAACATGTCCCAGGTATGTTAGTCCCACCTGCCTGCGCTTGGTCCATATCCCTCCAAACCTGTCCTATCCATGCACCTATCTAACTTTTTCTTAAACATTGGGATAGTCCCAGCCTTAACTACCTGCTCTGGCAGCTTGTTCCATACACCTACCACCTTTTGTGTGAAAAGGTTGCCCCTCAGATTCCTATTAAATCTTTTTTCCTTCATCTTGAACCTATGTCTTCTGGTCTTTGATTCCCCTACTCTGGGCAAGAGATTCTGTGCATCTACCTAATCTATTCCTCTCATGATTTTATACACTTCTATAAGATTACTACCCCTCATCCTCCTGCGCTCTAAGGAATAGAGACCCAGCCTACTCAACCTCTCCCTATAGCTCAGACCTTATAAATTTTTTAGCTTACAACTTTAAAATATATTTCCATTCATTAATCATCACCATGCTTATGAAGTGTACGTGACAATAATCAGGTGAATAGTTTGGTGGCCTTTTTGCTCTTGGGAAAACATTTGCACTAACAAGTGTCACTAAATTGAAAACCTGGCTGCGTGGCACTTGCACCTGGCAATAATATTTTACTTGGCAAATAAAAGTTGTATACTTTGACAGTTGCCACATCATTACACAATGTTTATTTTGAAGATAAGCTCGCTACCAGGTAACAAGGACAATTTTTAATTTTATAATGCAATGAGCACTTAAAGATCCACTACTTGGTAAGGTGGGGCTGAACTTACCAGAAGTAAATGACCACAGATTTCTCAATGCTTTGACAGTATACATTGTAAATTGTGTAGTAAAATGGAGAAATATCCTGTTCTTCTGTTGTGTTACTTATTTTTGTGACATTTCTTATGTAGGCATGGTGATTTTTTTAAACAGCTGTCTCCTCTGTTTCCCTAAATGTTCTCTACTTTTTCCATCTTTATTCTCAGCTTGGAATTCTATGGGTAGGCTGGTGATATGACTGATTACATTTAATCCCAATTAGTGTGCAGTGATTAATTTTGGTGTAAAGAATGGGGACTGCAATGGAAGCGAAATTCTCTTTCTGCAGATTCAGTCATACACTGATTATCCATCCACGATCCCGATTGTGATCACCAATCAAATTCAGGAGCCCTAATACTGATCACAATCCTGCGTTCAACCTTAGCCTATATCACTGAACTGACCCAGATCCCTAGCCTTGATCACTGGCCTAGTGCCAGAGTGTAGTCCTGACCCCTGATCTAACCCCAAACCTTGAATATAATCACTGATTCAAGTTGTGAATCTGTGGATTCTCTGCCACAGAAGGCAGTGGAGGCCAATTCACTGGATGTTTTCAAGAGAGAGTTAGAGTTAGCTCTTAGGGCTAAAGGAATCAAGGGATTTGGGGGGAAAAGCAGGAACGGGGTACTGATTTTGGATGATCAGCCATGGTCATATTGAATGGCAGTGCTGGCTCAAAGGGCCAAACAGTCTACTCTTGCACCTATTTTCCATCTTTCTATGTTGCTATGTTTCTATGTTACCTGACCCCGACCCAGATCACCAAACTGGGCACCTCCTCCACCTTCTGAACACCTCAGCTCAGTCCACCTCAGCCTATGTGATCTCCCTGTTACCAAACACTTTAACTCCTTTTCCCATTCCCATACTGACCTCTCTGTCCTGGGCCTCATCCATTGTCACAGTGAGGCCAGACATAAATTGGAGGAACAGCACCTCATATTTCACTTGGGCATCTTACAATCCAGCATTATGAATTTTGATTTCTCTAACTTCCAGTAATCTTTCCATTCCCTCTCTCTCTTGGAACCTCCCCCACCCTGGTTATTGTACTAGTTTTACTGTCATCCTGTTGAGGTTCACCGTCTGCATTAATTCTTATCACCTACCCCACAGCCAACAATGGACCATTGTGGGCTCCAAATTTCCTTGATTTTCATTGCTCTCTGCATATCATCCATTCATTTGTCCTTTACCTCGCAGTAATGTATGAAAACACAGATCCTTACCCTTCCATATCTCTAGACTCCCTCCCCTGACTCAGTCTGAGGAAGGGTCTCGACCCAAAATATCACCCATTCCTTCTCTCTGGAGATGCTGCCGGTCCTGCTGAGATACTCCAGCATTTTGTGTCTATTGTTTGTAATGTGCTTATTTCCAGCTGTTCAAGAGTAGCATTTGAACTTCTACCTTATTGAATGCAATTATATGACCAGCTGTCCTCTGGTTGTGGCATTGTCTGTGAATATTGCTGAGCCATTCTGCAGAGGTTCATGAAATATATCATCACACGAGGCTGCCGCTCCTCAGACTGATCACAAAGTATCCAGACACTGCAGCCACAATATTGTGAAAACAATATCAGAAGTCACCTGATGCTTTCAACGCTTACTAACACCCGCTTCCTCCAAACACACTCCATTGATGCAAAGCATTAAAATACATGGGATCCAAGGCGAGCTGGCTAATTGGATCTAAAATTAGTTTGGTGATTGGAGGCAGAGGGTAATAGTGGAAGGATGTTTTTTTTCATGATTTGAAGTCTGTGACGTGATGCACTGTAGAGATCAGACATTTGCTGTTTGTGATATACATGGATGGCTAGGCTGTAAATGTAGGAAGAACAATTTGTACGTTTGTGGATGGCATGGAGTTGGTGGTGTGAACAGTGAAGAAGTTTGTGCAAGACTACAGCAGAACAGATGGAAAGTTGGGTTTAACCTTGACAAGTGCGAGGCGACGCATTTCAGGAAGGCAAATTGGGGAAGGACATCTACTGAAACAGTAAATGTTATAAAGGCATGAATTTTGAGATAATTGCAAGTATTTGTTAAAATTAAATCTCTGCTGTTATATTGCAGCAACAAAGTGTCACAAATGTGATGAATACTAAATGTCACTTGGGGGATAAATATTGGTCAGGACACAAAGTGAACTTCACTTGAATAATGCAACAGGATCTTTTCAATATATGTGAGAGCACAGATAGAGCTTAAGACCCTAAATTCTTCATCCCTTCCACACGGTGCACACAGGCCCATTGCTGTTGGCATCTGTTGACGCAGCTGAATCAATAAAGACAACAAGGGGTAGGTTTTGGACCGTTCCTATCGATCTATATGACCTGTGCAGCACTAGGATATGCATAGTACAAGCATGAAAAAAAGTATATCTACTCTTATCTGTAACTGCCTTGAATAGCTATAAATTAACTTCACGGCTGTTGCATTTGTTATTATTGAATTAAATGTAGTCACTGAAAATGGAGTACTGAATGGCATGAGGAGTACATTTGATTTGGGTCCCTGTATTTCTGTGCATAGAACTGAGGAATACTGTGTCCCAAGCAAGTTTGGAAGAAGACAATTTCTTTTCATTGGGTCTCTATCCAGTTATATTACACAAATTGCCATTTTTTTTGCTAAAGGGGTGCACGTTTGTGCTAAACAGCAGGCGCAAAATAGGGGTATCAATGTAGAAGAAGTAAACGGATATTCCTCGTCTACTGGTTCATTTGCTCTCCCAACAGGATTATTGTAACTTCCATCTGCAATGATGCCAGCACGTCACGAACTATAATATCATTCACCCTTGTGGAGAAAGCTGCCACAGCTACGCAATAGATACTGTTCGGCAGCTATTCATTCACCAATCCTACTTTATGGGTGGCATTCCAGTGTGACTGTGCATTACTTTTGCATTAACGTATTGAGCAAACAGGAATTACCATTCTTACGGGGAATTATTTCCATCAGAAACTCCTATCCCTACACAATTTGTCCCGACCTGTGACAAATGTAACGCCAGACAATCTTGAACAGGAAAACTGCGGTTGGGTGGTTTCCATAAATCCAAAGCAAAGCCTTCTACCCTTCAGGCCCATCTGACCTGCAGCCATCCTGCCTTTTGCACCCACAGCAACAAATCTATGTCGTGCCCACACCACTCGGCCAAATAGAAGACCATGCAATCATTCCTGTCACTGCAGTTTGTTCTTTTTTTTTTGCAACTTGCACTTGCACGTTGAGAGGAGCTGCCTCACATCTGTCAGTGCCGTTGCAATATTGTTGACTATTCTTCATATTCCCTCAAGCATTCAGTCAAGCCTTTCACATAGTTCCACCTGGGTTCTTCCATTTGCACATTAAACAATCCCAAAATGCCCAGTCTAAAAGGTGTGGAAACAGCACTTTTACGACAATGTTTTCAGCCTGATCATATATTCACCAGCTGATACCTCTGGTCCTCGGTCGCATGGGCTACTTTTGCATCTCGTGAAAATCTCTGACAGTGAGGGAGTAAAATGGCCCTTCAAGGCTTTGACTTTTTTGTTGCATGAGACTATCTCCAGTTTGCCGCACAAGTAAACTCACCAACATCTCTTATTATCTCTGGCCCGAATGCAAGCTACAACATTGACTTTGTTTCTCATAGTTGGCCACATTTCTATATTCTACTTCCCACACTGTATCTTCAAAATATACTTCAAAACTGCTGATGCTGTGGAACATTTCCACTCACTCCAAAATAATGGCTAAATATATTGGCTCGTACTTCTTGGGTTTCCTAACATTATAAGCAGTCCCACCATTTGCAATGTCACTGCTCTTAGAGAGCCTTATTCTTTATTTTCGTCATCTTAAAGCTGTTTGGCTACTCTTTTCAAAACAACACCCCATCCTCCCCACCAGTAATGATGTCACATGGTTCTTTCATGTTGCTGCTTGCAAGGGCAAATGGTAAATGCAGAGCTATCAACAGCGCATTAACTCTCAATAGCAGCAGTGTCTGATACAAAAATCATACCACAAGGTGCATTCAATTCTTAAAGGTTCACACACAGGATGAACTATTAACATTGTGGTTAATTTGTTAGACCCAAAGCCAGAATTCTGCAGCTTTCAAGTGACTTGAGTTTGAATTCCACTATAGCATTCAGAGAAGAGATTTCATAATAGGTCAGGAATAATGTGGATAAGTGTGAGGTTATCCACTTTGGTGGAAAGAATAGGAAGGCAGAGTATTATCTGAATGGTGTCAAGTTAGGAACAGGGGACGTACAACGAGATCTGGGTGTCCTAGTGCATCAGTCACTGAAAGGAAGCATGCAGGTACAGCAGACAGTGAAGAAAGCCAATGGAATGTTGGCCTTCATAACAAGAGGAGTTGAGTATAGGAGCAAAGAGGTCCTTCTACAGTTGTACCGGGCCCTAGTGAGACCGCACCTGGAGAACTGTGTGCAGTTCTGGTCTCCAAATTTGAGGAAGGATATTCTTGCTATTGAGGGCGTGCAACGTAGGTTTACTAGGTTAATTCCCGGAATGGTGGGACTATCATATGTTGAAAGACTGGAGCGTCTAGGCTTGTATACACTGGAATTTAGAAGGATGAGAGGAGATCTTATCGAAACGTATAAGATTATTAAGGGGTTGGACACGTTAGAGGCAGGAAACATGTTCCCAATGTTGGGGGAGTCCAGAACAAGGGGCCACAGTTTAAGAATAAGGGGTAGGCCATTTAGAACTGAGATGAGGAATTCCACTATAGCATTCAGAGAAGAGATTTCATAATAGGTCAGGAATAATGTGGAGTGCATGACTGAAGGATAGATTCAAATGATTGAGTCAAGTAATTAACCCTGACTAGAACAAAATAAATATCTGAGTGGTACTATCTGACTATCTCACTATCTGAGTGGCAATATCTCTGAATACAGCAGATTGCTGTAAAAGCCCCTCTGATTCAATAGTGCCCTTCACTAAAGGAAATCTGCCATCCCTGCTTGGTCTGATCTGTAATGAACTCCAGACCCACTAAAGCGGTTCACTCTGATCTGCCTCCTCAAGTTTATGGGCAATTAAGGATGGGCAAAGATTGCTGGCATGCTTAGCGACATCCACGTCCAATGCTGTCCATGGTGGCGCAGCGGTAGAGTTGCTGCCTTACAGCACTTGCAGCACCAGAGACCCGGGTTCGATCCCGACGATGGGTGCTGTCTGTGCAGAGTTTGTACATTCTGCCAGTGACCGTGTGGGTTTTCTCCAAGATCTTCAGTTTCCTCCCACACTCCAATGATGTGTAGGTTTGTAGGTTACTTGACTCTGCATATGTGTAAATTGTCCCTAGTGTGCGTAGGATAGTGTGAATGTGCGAGAATCACCGGTAATCGGTGGGCCGAAGGGCCTGTTTCCGTGCTGTATCTCGAAACTAAACTAGAAAATGAAGTCCAGAGTAAATGTATAGATCTTGCCCAGCCAAAAAGAAGGCCTCTGTTCAATGTGCAGTGTCAAGTAACAACATCAATCCATAAAACTGCACTTCCTTCACCGAGCCTCTGCTTGTTAGGAGTGCAGGGATACTGAATTAACCCTTCGTTCATATACGTTTCATTACTCCTCAATACTCATAATAAGCACCACTTTAGCCCTCAAATAAATAAGAACATTTCTGTTCTACTCTCAAAGTTTAGTCATAGTAACTGATAATAAACATAGAGAACTATTATGATGTTAATGTGTGCCTGAAGGTTTGTTTTTGCTTTAACCATTGATTCTGGACTTCTGCAACTAGTCATATATTTTGTGGAATTTTGAACTTCTGTTAAATTCATCCAAAAATCACATTTCCTGGTGGTTAACTATAAAAATGTGTTACATCTATACAGGACCCCATGTTACCAGACCAAATAGTGTTTTCATTCCATGTTCAATGAACATCTGGGCATTGGAAAGACAGCCTTGTTAGCCCAATATAATTTGCAGTGGGGACATCAAGAATCAATCAAATAAATAAGAACCAGACTGCTAGTGATGATTCACAAAAACTAGTATGCAGGGAATTCAAGTATTTAGGAACATAATTCCAAAAAAAAAGAATAGGGTTGATGGTTAATTAGCGGTAGAGTTGCTGCCTTACAGCGCCAGACACCCGGGTTATATCCTGACTGCAGGTGTTGTCTATATGGCATTTGTACCTTCTCCCCTCGACACGTGGGTTTTCTCCAGGTGCTCCGGTTTCCTCCCACACTCCAAAGACATGCAGGTTCGTAAGTTAATTGGCTTCGGTAAAATTGTGAATTTTTACCTAGATAGTGCTAATGTATGAAGTGATCACTGGTCAGCCGGTTGAAGGGCCTGTTTCCGTGCTATATCTCTAATGTTTAAAAGTAGGGAGGTTATGCTTCAGTTATAAAGGGAAATTGTGACACCACAGATGGAAGTACAATATGCATTCATATAGGTCATGTGGTCATAGAGTCATTCAGCACGGAAATAGGCTCTTCGGCCCAATTCATCCATGCTAACCAAAGTGCTGTCCCATTTGCCTGCATGTGGCCCATTTCCCGCTAAACCTTTCCAATCCATCACATCACCATTCTTGGCCGAATCACCGGTGGCGATGCATGCAGGAGAGAGAGAGAGAGAGAGTAAGTAAGACCGAGGATCTAATCGTAGTAGAGAAAGACCACATGCCAGTTTTCATAGGTGGGTTAGTGGCACAGAGATTTAGAAGCTTCAAACTCCTCAACGTTAACATCTTGGCGACTTGTCCCGGACCCAGCACATAGATGTAATCATGTGGAAGGCATACCAGCGCTTCTACTTTCTTAGTAGCCTAACGAGATTCGATATGTCCACAAATCCTCCAACAAACTTTTACAGATGTATTGTAGAAAGTATTCTGACTGGACATATCATAGCCTGGTATGGCCGCTCCAATGCATAAGAGGCTGCAGAGAGTGATGGGCACAGCCCATGATCAATCATGGGAGCATCCTACCCCTTCCTTAAAGAATCTACGTGAGGAACTGCTCTAGAAGGTGGCATCTATCATCAACGATCACCCACTATCCAGGCCATGTCATCTTCTTGCTACTACTGTTAGGTAGGAGGTACCAAAGGCCTGAAGTCCCACATTACCAGGTTCAGGAACAGCTATTTTCCTACAACTAACAGGTTCTTGTACCAACCCACGCAACCCTAATCTGACCTCGACAACAGAACACCTTGGACCACCTCTTGCACCACCATAATTTCTTTAAATGATTTCTTTGCACTAATATCTTGCTTTTGAACAGTCTTCTTTCTTCATCTATAATTCATGTATAATTTTCTTTTGATAGAGAAATGAAGTCTTATTACTTTGTAAGTGCTTGAATTTAAAACACTTTGAAACACTTTAAGTCAGTGACTTTAATGGGAGTATTTCAACTGATCGAATCAATGCTTATTAGGTAAAAACAGTCCAAAATGTAAACATATACAAAAGACTTTTTATTGGTATTTATAATGTTACTGTCAATACTTTATTAATGCACCTATGCATTATGGTTAAAATACACTATGGTACCACACTTATACATAATTTCTATTCAAATTCAAGTTTATCGATGATATAATATACAAAATTACAGTGATGTACTATACAATGGTTAATTGACTTTAACATTTCCACTCATGTATAATTCCAAGACTTAATGGCAATGTACTGAGTTGTACTACAGTGAACAGTGGTTCATTGTAGGATGTTGAGTGTCAAAGAGGGTGGAAATACTGTCCTTTCACCTTTGAAAATTAAGTCAATTTCCATTCCAGACCAATGGGTTGCAAGTATCCACTCTCTGGAATTTGTAACAAAGGGTCCAAAGAGAAATGAATTTGCTGCAAACTTAACCTAGTTCCCAGTAGATACATAATTGTCTGGAATAGTTGAACTATGAAGAAAAACAATTTATAAAATAATTTGAAAAAATATATACTCTTTGTAGAAAAAGTACATTTCAAAATATTTGTAAAATATTTGCACAAAATTTCTGGGAAAGCAAATTAATTATTCATTAATCATTTATAATGAGTGGTCTTTGCTACAGGCAGATATGAGTGTGAGCACAAGGCATGAGGCAAACAGGAGACACATGACCCAATGACTATCAAAGGGTAAGGGAAGTTCATTAACAGATTATACCGAATTACTTCAATGTCTGTCAAGTAAGGGAACAGAACAAAATCCACTAAATGAAAGAAAACAAAAATCCCTTCCATTACAGAATAAAAATAATGGCCAAGGACAAAGTCCAGTTGTTAATTTCCTGTATAAACTGTAACTCATTGTAATCTGGTCTAAGGCTAGTCCCATCTTTTGCTTATAAATGCACATATGTTACTATTTAACATAGTAGTATATAGAAGATAGAAAATGTCGGAGTAACTCAGCGGGACAGGCAGAATCTATAGAGAGAAGGAATGGGTGATATTTCGGGTTGTGACCTCTACTAAGCATCTAGTCTGAGGAATCCAACCCAACATATCTTCTGTCTCGCCATAGATACTGCCTGACCCATTGAGTCTCACCATAGATACTGCCTGACCCATTGAGTCCTTCCAACAATTTGTTTATTTGCTTATTATTTCAGCATCTATAGACTCGTCTGTCTCCTCTTGCTAAAAGAGTTATTGGTTTGGACCTTCCACTGCCCTGAAACTGCTGCTGCCTGCCTCTGGGATATGCTGGTTGTTTTAATGTGCCAGCCGGAATTGACAATAGACAATAGGTGCAGGAGTAGGCCATTTGGCCCTTCGAGCCAGCACCGCCATACAACGTGATCATGGCTGAATGAACCTACATCGGCTGCCCATGTAACTGAGTGCAGCACACGAGCTGTCTCAGCCCAGCCTGTCGGCTGAACTCACAGAAATAATCTGAGGCAACAAGGCCCTGTCTCTAGGCTCACTGGCTGTCAAAGCTGTCGGTCTTACTCAATGTGAATATCCTGGATACCGATGGAATTTTAAACGTTTCAAATTTCTTTAAAAAAATAAAATTGTACATTCAAGACAACGAAGCACATGTCCATGCACTAAAATCATTGAATGTTAAAAACAAATAATGATCTTGAATTTGTGAATACATGAATTTGGCATTATTTTATCAAAATACTAGACGGTCATGGACCCGTTGGGTCCAAATCTCTCCTGCGGGCACTCGTGCGGGCACGGCAACCCCCGTTGGGTGCAAACCTCTCCTGCGGGCCTGGCAACCCTCCCCCAAATGACGATCTTTGGAGCCGTTGCCGGCCGAGTAGTGTCCCCCGGGGCCATGGGCGAGCAAAGGGGGACAGGGAAGGGGAGAGGGAGCCACTCACCTCGGCCCCGTTTGGCCAGCGCTGTGGCCAGAGCGAGCCGTGGACCCGAAACCTCTCCTGCAGCGGTCGGTGGCGACGGCCATCTTGTTTGACCCTCTGTCCACAGGAGGAAGGTCAGGCGTGGGGCGGGGGGGGGGGCGGATTTATTAAGGTTTCAGCTCGTCGGCTTAGCAGATTTGTATCAGATTTGTTTGGGTCAGCAATGTTGTTCCCTCTAATTCTCCTAGATTTAGTTTATGTTGTCTTTCATTTTGCATTAGGGCATATTATATTAATTGTCACATTATTCTTTTTAAAAACAGTGTGGTTATTTTGGGCTTTATATATTAAACTAACGTGGATGGATGAAATTGAAGGTACAGTGAAATGCAGATGAAACTGAAGATTAGTTATGTGATGTAGTGATACCTTCAGAACATCTTGTTGCTGTCTCTAATGCAGTCACTAGCTTTGGAAGCTGATTTTGTGAGTATCACACAGAGTGATACTCAGAAAGAGCTGAAGAGCATTGCCATTCTCCTGTTTTCGGATTGTCAACCTTTCTCTTCTGTTGGAGTTGAGTTTCATCTAATCCATGTTTTTTACATCAGGATAAAAGAATTAATAAGCGTCTTGTTGTGAAAGCGTTTCTCTTTGTATGCTGGAGCAGAAATATTGATTACGAATGACATTTACGAGGATGTATAATGTGGGATGTAAGGTTAGATATTCAGTCATTCAAAATGGTTACAAGTTCAGAATTTACCACAAGGCAATTTGTCACAGAAGGGAGCTATTGTACTTGTGTAAGCTCTCTCTGGCTACCAATTAGCAAAAGCACACTGACCTTTTCACTTAACTGCATTTTTTAACAAATTTTCTTTTGAGAGTGACCATTGAATTTGAATTTGCATCCATCCCCTATTTAGGCAAAGTATTCCACTTGCGAAGAAAAATAATTTCTCCTCCTCTCTGCCTTGGTTACTTGCCAATAAGTTAAATATGTCTTCTCTTAATGGAAATCTTGTAATTGCTTCTTCTTTTCTAAAACAAAAGCCTTTTCAATATGGTGAAACTACGATGATCCAATATCTGACTGCTCCAAAATTTCAACTGTTCGGCATTTTGTACATCGGACACTATTTCCCACTCTTTACACTCACCTGGGGCTCCATTTCTCTCGCTCCATTTAAACTCGTCATGGCTCCACTTCAAATGCTTCCTTTAAACTCACCGAGGATATTTCACACATTGCCTTTCAACACTCAAAGGTTCTTTTCCCATGCTTGCTTTAAATACACGGGGTCCCATTTCCAGTACATCCTTCCAGTTTAAATTTATAATACCAGAAAATGTATTATATTATCCTGTAACATCTAACAAAATGAATCTAGGTGCCACATATTTGACACTTGATCTAAAAATTCATCCATTCCAAATAAGTACAAAACTCATACCTTGTAAAGTTTAGAGATACAGCATGGAAACAGGCCCTTCAGGCCACCGTCCACACGAACCATCAATCACCCATTCATATTAGTTCCATGTTATCCCACTTTCACAACCACTCCCTACACATTAGGGGAAATGTACAGAGGCCAGTTACGCCACAAATCCACTTATGTTTGGGATGTGGGAGGAAACAGGAATACCCGGAGGAAACCCCTGCAGTCATTGGGAGAATGTGCAAACTCCATCAAGACAACACCCAAGGTCAGAATGCATTTGATTCAGGTTCCAGGTACTTCCAGCACTTTGTCTCTTCTATTGTAAACCTGCTTTGCAGTTGCTTGTGTCTAGTAATGTGAGGTACTTGCTGAGACAATAGCTTGGATTTTGTAGAAGTGATGATGGAAAACTTACTAGCATTTGCAACAAAAAGAGAAATGCTGGAAGACAGCAGTATTTATGAACAAAAATTCTATTTCAAGCTTGACTGCTTAAGTTCTTCCAGCATTTCCATTTTTTCCCCAATTTCAGCATCAGGAATTTTATTTGTTTTCTATTGCTAACATTTGTCATTGTAGCCCAGTGAAATATCCAGCAACTTTGGGAATTTCACTTACATATTTTAACAAAGTTGCTGGTAATTATTCAACACATTAGATTTAGATTTAGAGATACAGCGCGGAAACAGGCCCTTCGGCCCACCGAGTCCGCGCCGCCCAGTGATCCCCGCACATTAACACTATCCTACACACACTAGGGACAATTTTTACATTTACCCAGTCAATTAACCTACATACCTGTACGTCTTTGGAGTGTGGGTGGAAACCGAAGATCTCAGAGAAAACCCGCGCAGGTTACGGGGAGAATGTACAAACTCCGTACAGATGACGCCCGTAGTCAGGATCGAACCTGAGTCCCCGGCGCTGCATTCGCTGTAAGGCAGCAACTCTACCGCTGCGCTACCGTGCATTGACAGTGCAGCACAATGGCAGAACTTATAAAACTGCTGCCTCACAGTTTGTGCAGCCTGGGTTCAACCTTAGCCACGATTGCTGGTTGTGTGGTGTTTGCACATTCTCCATGTGACCATTTGAGTTTCCTCCAGGAGCTTCTGTTTTCTTCCCATGTTCAATAGATGTGCAAATTGGTAGATTAATTAGCCACTGTAAATTGTCCCTTCTGGGTAGGTGAGTGATAGAATTTGGCGGTAGTTGCAGGAACATTAGAGTAGGAATAAACGGGTCCCTGTCAGAATGGCAGGCAGTGGCGAGTGGAGTGCTGCAAGGCTCGGTGCTGGGGCTGCAACTATTTACAATATATATTAATGATTTAGATGATGGGATTAAACGTAACAATAGCAAATTTGCAGATGACACAAAGCTGGGTGGCAGTGTGAACTGCGAAGAGGATGCTGGGAGGTTGCAGGGTGACTTGGAGAGGTTGAGTGAGTGGGCAGATGCAGTATAATGTAGATAAATGTGAGGTTATCCACTTTGGCAGCAAGAACAAGGAGGCAGATTATTATCTCAATGGTGTCAGGTTAGGAAAATGGGAAGTGTAACGAGACCTGGGTGACCTTGTACACCAGCCACTGAAATTAAACATGCAGGTAGAGCAGGCAGTGAAGAAATCTAATGGCATGTTGGCCTTCATAGCGAGAGGATTTGAGTATAGGAGTAAAGAGGTCCTTCTGCAGTGACATTGCATGAGACCACATCTGGAGTATTGTGTGCAGTTTTAATCTCCTAATTTGAGGAAGGACATCCTTGCTATTGAGGCAGTGCAGTGTAGGTTCACAAGGTTAATTTCATTTCATTTCATTTTATTTCGTACATGTTAAAATACATCAATTAAAAAACAAAATAAACAAAAAAAAACAGAAGAAATACAAAGAATTTCATCCATTACTTAACGTCTTTACATGTGCGAAAAGGAGTAGGAAGAAGTGTGAACTTATTTAATCCTACCCCCATTCCCTAATCAATATTTATCAAGTATTAACTATAATAACTAATACCTAAAATACATATATAACTACATATATACTCACTCACCCCTACAATCATATGAATATACCTATTTACACAATAATGTCTATATTAACTACATCTGATATATATACATACATTAGGCCAATGATATATATACATATACCCGACCATTTACATACAAAATATAAATACAAATATAGTCACCCACCCATATAATAAGTCAGATATTAATACAAAAGTACTCATACACCCTTATATGTTCATATAGATATACTTATTTAAATAATGATGTGTTATTATATGTAGACCCCTGGTGACTGTTAATCCCCCTCCTCACTGTACCTAGAAAAAATCATGTGTTTATATTTGTTTTTAAACTGGATGATGTTAGAACATTGTTTTAATTCCGCATTCATTCTGTTCCATAGCTTTACTCCACTGATTGATATAGAAAATCTTTTCATTGTTGTTCGAGTATTGCGAATCTTGAAATGTAATGTTCCCCTTAAATTATACCCCCCCCCTCTCTTTCATAAAACATTTCCTGTAAGTTACTTGGTAGCAAATTGTTTCTCACTTTGTACATGAATTGAGCTGTTTGATATTCCACAATGTCATAAAATTTGATTATTTTAGACTTTATAAATAATGAGTTGGTGTGTTCACAAAAACCGACATTATGAATTATTCTAATGGCTCTTTTTTACAGTATGAATAGTGGTTGTAGTGAACTTATATATGTACTTCCCCACACCTCTATACAGTAACTTAAATAAGGTGAAACTAGTGAACAGAACAGAATGCGAAGTGATTTGTTATCTAGGAAATGTTTTGCTTTGGCCAGAACTGAAATGCTTCTAGATACTTTACTGTGGATATGTTTAATGTGAGATTTCCAGCAATTTTTTTCATCTATTATCACCCCAAGGAATTTAGTTTCATTTACTCTTTCTATGTTAACACCCTCTATCTGTACCTGTGCTTGATTGTTTATTTTACTGTTCCCAAATATCATAATTTTTGTTTTGCTCAAGTTTAGTGATAATTTGTTAATGTCAAACCATTTTTTAATTTTGCAAAATTCTGAGGTGATACTGTCCAAAAGTTGCTGTAAATTTTCACCAGAACCAAGGATGTTAGTGTCATCAGCAAATAGGATGAATTTCAATATTTTTGATAATTTACATATATCATTGATGTAGATGATGAAGAGTTTAGGACCCAACACTGACCCCTGGGGGACTCCACACACAATGTCCAAACATCCAGACTGATATTCTCCCATCTTCACGAATTGTTTCCTGTTCTTTAAATAACTTCTAACCCACTCTAAAGCCAACCCCCTAATCCCATATAGTTCCAATTTATTGATTAATATTTCATGATTTATTGTATCGAATGCTTTTTTTAGATCAATGAATACCCCAACAGCATATTTCTTTTTATCTATAGAATTTGTGATTTGTTCAATGAGTTCAGTTAAAGCTAGTGATGTTGACCGGTTACTTCTGAATCCATATTGACTATTAGAGAGTAAATTGTGCTTATCTATAAAATTGTCTAATCTGTTGACGAAAAGTTTTTCCAGAATTTTAGAGAACTGTGGGAAAACAGGTCTGTAATTTGTGAAGTGGTGTTTATCTCCAGTTTTATACAGCGGAATAACTTTAGCTATTTTCATATTATTGGGAAATTGACCGGTTTGTAATTATAAGTAAAAAATGTGTGTTAGTGGTTTAGAAATCCCATCAAATACCTTTTTTTACTATTTTCATATCTGTCTCATTATAATCAGTGGATGTTTTATTTTTGCATTTATTAACAATATCTACAATCTCCATTTCTTCTACCGGTTTAAGAAACATTGTACTTGGATTTGTTTCTATAAGATTATCATTAGATGTCACCGGATCTGGGATTTTTTCTGCTAAATTAGGTCCAACAATTACAACAAAAAAATGTAAATTTATTAACCACGTCATCCATGTTATTTAGAATCTTATCATTTTCTATAAAATACTGCGGGTAATTAATCTGTCTAGAGTTATTTCTAATCCCCGGAATGTGGGGTCTGTCATATGAGGAAAGATTGGAAAGACTGGGCTTGTATTCACTGGAGTTTAAAAGGATGAGATGGGATTGTATAGAAACATAAAATTATAAAAGGACTGGACAAGCTAGATACAGGAAAAAAATTCCCAATGTTGGGGGAGTCCAGAACCAGGGGCCACAGTTTAAGAGTAAAGGGGAGACCATTTAAAACTGAGATGAGAAAAAAATGTTCACCCAGACAGTTGTGAATTTGTGGAATTCTCTGCCACAGAAGGCAGTGGAGACCAATTCACTGGATGAATTGAAAAGAGAGTTAGATAGACCTCTAGGGGCTAGCGGAATCAAGGGATATGGGGAGAAGCCAGGCACGGGTTACTGATTGTGGATGATCACCCATGATCACAATGAATGGCGGTGCTGGCTCGAAGGGCCAAATGGCCTCCTCCTGCACCTGTTTTCTAGGTTCACCTCCTTTTGAATGAAGAGAATGCACTTCAGTCAGAGCACAAAAGCATGTGGAAAATACCAGACATCATTCAAGTGATGGGATGAATGAAGATTGAAGGCTTCCTTTTGGCTGGTGGTTAACTACTTTGCAACTCTCTCACTCCACTATTGTAGGATTTATGTGCAGAAATATTTTTTTGTCAAGTATAGTAAGCCATAAAGAAAATCAGCAGCCAGATTTTAGTTATTTCACTCTAAGACTTCCATTACAATTCATGTTTTCATCGATTCACTCCTACTGCAACTGCAAATGTGAATACTCGGATGTAAAAATCTTTAGTGGGGCATCAAGAAAAGTAGATAAAAACAAACCTACAGAATATTTATTTGAATTTAACACATTGACTAAAATGAAATGCTATCTAAAGTGACCCTTACCAGGATAAAAATATTTTACAGCAGATGGTAAAGCATATAAATATCAATAAATATTCTTGCAATAAAAACATAAATTGGAAATATGTTGATAAAATTAAGAACAATGGCATTTGGAGACAATCATGTCATCAAATGCTGTGAGCATTAATTTGTCATTACTGTTAAAATGGAGTAAGGTTAGTGGCTCATAGGATGCAGGAACACAGCAGGGAGCTGGAATAGCTCCATTAGATAGTCGACTCATCTTTGATTTGATAAGTGTATGCATTGTGGCAAGTTTGTACTTTTGTGGACATGTGCCATCACAGTAAAAGGCATTGTAACTTGATGGGGCTCTGATCCAGTCTGACCATCCAATCTCCTCAAAAGACACATGTAGCGATCGCCTACAACAATGTATTTGGTTTCTCTGGCAGTCCTCAGTATAGCTTTCACGACGTGTCCGAACCTCTTTAAAAACCTTTTGCATTTCTATTTCCAGTTCTACTTCAATGGACACTTTATCTTCAGAACCATGTTTATGTACAGAAGACCAGGAAAGCAGCTCAAATTCAAGGCCATAATTTTCCTGTGGGTAATTTATCCAATGTTCCACAGTTTTTTGAATGTCAAACGTTTCAGCCTTTTCTGAATTTGATGTAATGACTTTTGAACCAAGGAAATGGGGTTGTATCTCTGCCCTTTTAGTTGCTGGCTTGAATAATTTGTAGATTCTTATAAGCTGTGGGTTTCCATCTATCCTTTTCTGATGTGAATTTGAATTCTGATACATGCGCTTGTAGAATTTAAGTTCACCTTTCAAGATCTTTACTTTAGGAAAGACAAGTATGTTGTTGGCAATGGAAACATTAAAGTACAAGTGTTGTTTGTTGTTGTTCAAGTCATTTGTTGTTCTATTTGACTTTTCCCAAATTGTTCCTGTTACAAATGTAAGAAAAATATGCATTATTCAGTAGTTCATGTCTTCAATTCCCCATTTCCTATTATCTCAATGCTATTCACCCTTTTATCAGAAGCAATTGATAGGGCATTTGCTTTTGGCCAACCAATTCTGTGTAAATAATGCTTTACTCACTGTTGCTGTGCTCTTTGTCAGAATTTGTTTAATTCCTTTCATTTGTCCCTGAATCAAATTTAGTTTAGTTCAGTTTAGAGATACAGTGTGGAAACAGGCCCTTCGGCCTACCGAGTCGGCACCGACCAGCGATCCGCGCACATTAACACTATCCTACACACACTAGGGACAATTTACATTTATACCAAGCCAATTAACCAACAAAACTGTACGTCTTTGGAGTGTGGGAGGAAACCAAAGATCTCGGAGAAAACCCACTCGGTCATGGGGAGAACGTACAAACTCCGTACAGACAGCACCCGTAGTCGGGATCGAACCAGAGTCTCCATCACTGCAAGCGCTGTAAGGCAGCAACTCTACCACTGTGCCACAGTGCTGCCCTTATAGTGTGACTGAAATGGTGTGACTGAAGTCCCATTCCAAGATTGAAATCATTCCAGTTATTGTTATCTTGGTAATGGACAGATGACCACATAAAAGTAGTTTGCACCAATATCATAAGAAAACAAAATATCCAAAGACTTTAGTGAAATGCAAAATAGATTATGGACATACAGTAGCTTTAGTACTGTCAAGATTTCAAGAATAATCATTGTAATCATAATGATATTCTTGTTATTTTTCACTCCCTGCAGTTCTATTCTGAGGTCTGAAGAAGGGTCTCGACCTGAAACATCACCTATTCCTTTTTTTCCAGAGATACTGCTTGACCTGTTGAGTTTAGTTTAGTTTAGGGATACAGTGCAGAAACAGGCCCTTTGCCCCACTGGGTCCATGCCAACCAGCAACCCCTGTACACTATCCTACACACACTAGGGGCAATTTACAATTATAGCAAGCCAAATTATCTACAACCCTGTATGTCTTTGGAGTTACACCAGAATTTTGTGTCTATCTTTGGTGTAAACCAGCATCTGCAGTTCCTTCCTACGCATCTCTTCTGAATACATTGGTCACAAACTTTTGCCATGAACTTCCTTTGGGTACTCTTTTCTGTCCAATTTGGTGTGCAGTGCATGTCCACTGATTGCAATTGGCCACACACAGAGTGGTCACATGTTAAAAGTGTACAAAAATAGATAAATAGATTAAGCCTGGCCACCAGCAAACAATCCAACTTTTCCAGCCTACAACTCATTCTGGAAAATCTATCCCTCTCTTCATAGATGTAGCACCATTACACTCAGTAGCAAGAAAGTTCATTGTTTACTCAAAGAAAGAATGAACTAAAAAATATATATGAAAACATGCTCAACAAATACACACATAAAACCAACATAGTTTGTTTCACAAATGACAAACTAATGTATTTGGTTGGAATATCCAATTAATTTTCATGGCAAGTTGCATTCATGAAAATCCCAGAGCTTTTTTTATATACATTAAAAAACAGAGAGCAACTAAGGAGAGGATAGAACCACACAAGGATAAAAGAGGAAATTTATGCTTGGAGTCAGAGGATGTAGGTGAGGCACTAAAACCAGTACTTTGTATTGGGATTCACCAAGGATAAGGACATGGAGCATAATGAGATTGGTGTGGGGTATACTAATATGCTATGGCAGTGTGAGATCAAGAAGGAGGTGGTGTTGGTCACTAAAAGATCGTCAAGGTGGATGAGTCCCCAGTGCCTGAAAAGTTCTATTCCAGGATACTGAGAGAGGCAAGAGAGGAGATTGCTGGGGCTTTGACAAAGATCTGCATATTCACGATAGCCATGGACAATGTCAGGAAAGTAGCCAATGTTGATTCTTTATTTAAGAAGTGAAATAGAGATAATCTAGGAAATTATAGACCAGTGAGCTTCACATCAGTAGTAGGGAAGCAATTGGAGAAGATTTGGCTGGGGCAGGTCACATCTTACAAACTTGATTGAGTTGTTTTGAGGAAGTGAAGAAAGTGATGGATGAGGACAGGGCAGTGGATGTTGTCAACGTGAACTTTGGTAAGGCATTTGACAAGGTCCGTCATGGTGGGCTGATTCAGAAAATTATGATGCATGGTGACTTGGTATGCAGATATGGCTTACACACAGGATACTGGGGGGGGGGGGGGGGGTGGAAGGGTGCCATTCTGGCTGGAGGTCCATGACCAATAATGTTGCCCAGGGATTCGTCCTGTGATCTCAGTTATTTGTGATATCTCTAAATGACTTATATCGACTTGTGAGAAATTTTGCAATTATCCTACACACACAGTTCACATTTAGACTAAGCCAATTAGCCTACAAACCTGCACGTCTGGAGTGTGGGAGGAAAACGGGGCTTCCCGGAGGAAAACGGGGCTTCCCGGAGAAAACCCACGCAGGACACGGGGAGAACGTACAAACTCCGTACAGACAGCACCCGTAGTCAGGATCGAACCCGGGTCTCTGGCGCTGTGAGGCAGCAACTGCCGCTGCCCAAATGTTCTAATTTGTATCTAACACAATGTAAGAACCCAATTATAAACAACTTCAGTTTCTCTCTGCAAGTCTTTGAGATAACTGCACACTAATCTGAAGAAGGGTCCCGACCCGAAACGTCACCCATTCCTTCTCTCCTGAGATGCTGCCTGACCTGCTGAGTTAGTCCAGTATTTTGTGAATAAATACCTTCGATTTGTACCAGCATCTGCAGTTATTTTCTTACACTTTAATTAGATTTGTATTTATTGCCTTGATGGCTGCATTCCAGGAACTTGGCTTGGTTTTGAGAAACCGATAAAGCACAATGAAAGATGATAAATATTCTGCTCTTTGCATTTTCTTCCAGTGCTGTCTACAATACTGTCTCCTCTACACTTGAGAAACCAAAGTCTGATTTGGTGATTGCTTTGCCAAGCATCCGCATTAAATCTGAAGGGCCAACCCTGAGTTCCTGTTGATTACCATTTTGCATTATCCAGATACGATATTAAATAGAAGAGACGAAGCGCTGGAGGAATCTTGACAGCATTGATATACAGAGGAACCAGAACGCCCACGCATGGGGAAACGGTAGATTTATTTCCGTAAAGGGCGTTTCGATTTGGGACCCGGTCCTCCGCAGATGCTGTCTGAGCCGCTGAGTTACCCCAGCGTCTAGTGTCCTTTCCCCATCTGTTACTTGACAGGCTTTGTCGCGCCCCCTTTCAAACTATCCCACATACCCCCCCCCCCCCAACACACACACACACACACACACACACACACACACACACACATACACACACACACACACACACATACATACACACACACACACACACACACACACATACACACACACACACACACGCACATACACACACACACACACACACATACACACACGCACATACACACACACACACACATATATACACACACACACACACACACACACACACACACACACACATACACACACACACACACACACACACACACGCACAAACACCCCACAATCAGTCTGAAGAAGACACTCGACCCGAAGCATGTTCTCAAGAGAAGCTGCCTGGCCCGCCGAGTTACTCCAGCTGTTTTGTGGTCTTTTGTGGTTTGTTCACATTTATATTGTTTGGTATATATTGTATTTTCATGCGGGAATTCAATAGTGACCACCGCTGAACATGAGCCACCTTGAACACTGTCTTTTCCTCTGCTCCGTCCCACCCCTGAGCAGTGAAACCCCGTGTTAATTACATAAACATACTCGAAGCGGACCGACGCTTACCCTTCAGAAAAATCGAATTGACAGAGTTTATCCTCGTAGATATTTTGTTCCACGAGCCAGTATTTTGATTGGATTGTCTCACACGCTGGAGATAAAGTTTATACATCTCCTCCTCCTCCGATCTAGAAATGTTCATTCCGGAGATATGAGGGCTTTCGAGTCCCAACTGTTCCACGATGGCTTTCTTGATCGCTTCAATCCGAACTTGTGTCTCATTTCTCCGCTTGAGACTGGACAGGGGTTTAAACTCGCTGCTCTTGATGCACGTCAGTGCCAAATAAATAGAGACGTGTATGGAATATAAAGTGTGAAGTTCCATGGGATCAGTCACAGAGTGCTTGGAGAATCCCGCACCGGTCACGGATGAGATTTGAGGTTCTCCTCGTTCACTCTGACTGCTTGCTCTTCAGTCCAGTTAATACAGCGAGGGTGCGTGGGTTTATATAGAGTCCAAAGTTGACCCTGTTTGCCACCGCCTTTTGTTTATTCACTATCTTTCATAAGCACTCGAGAACGAACACCACACGATTTAAGGTCCAAAAATGCTGCCGCATAATCTTTAAAATAAATAACGGCTTTAAAAAATAACGTAAAATGGGACTGTAATTCCAAATTATTATGTTATTACTAACCATTGCAGCAGTTGGAAGAACTTTTGTTATATTTAAACAACAAGCTCACTATAAAATCTCAGCAGGTTATTCTGAGTCTTTCATGCAAATAAAAAGCTATATTCCAAGCTCTCCTTTGGGGAAATCAAACAAGCCAAGAACTTTAGATACTTACTATTTCTTGTTTCTTTTTGCCTGACACGATCTTTGAAAATATATGTCAAAATCCCCATAAAAATATTTGTACATTTCCTTTAATTGAATAATCACTTGCCCCTTCTGGTTTGGTGTCACCTGCAAGCTTAACCAATTTGCCCGAGTCTCTAAAATAAAATGTTAACATCCAATTATAAATCGTGGCAGTCCTATAGTAATCAATGGGATATACCAGTTCCCCGTCATTGTAACTGTTCTCTCCTGGAATTCACTTTTATTTGCAATTTTTCATGAGAAATTTGTTAAATCTCTTCTGTAAAGTTAAATGCATTCTGATGAAGGCTTTCCAAAGTCCATTTTAGGAAATCTCTTCTTCATTTTATAATTTTTTTGTTTTATCCAGCCATGGGAGTCAGATGTCACAAATACTGCCAGTATTCATTGTCCATCCATAATTCAGAAATCATAATCATAATTGTAATTTATTAGCCAAGTATGTTTTGCAACATACGAGGAATTTGATTTGCCATACAGTCATACCAATAAAGAGCAACAAGACACCCAAATACATTTTTAACATGAACATCCACCACAGCGACTCCCCCACATTCCTCACTGTAATGGAAGACAAAAAAGGTTCAAACTTCTTACCATTGAATATGAGTTTAAGCAACACTTAAGATCACCCCCAAGAACAACACCAGTCAATTGTAGTGCAAACCTTAGGGATTGTAATATCTAGTCCTACTAATCAATCATATATAGGATCTGGGATCTCATAAGGCCAAGGCAGGGGAAAAATGTATATTTCTTTCCATGAAGGAATTTGTGAACCAGGTGATTTTTTAAAAAAAATCCAACTATATCATTATACCATTATTGAGTCTGATTTTTTTTTACATTCCAGATTTTATTTCTTTTCTTGAACTACAATACCTTATTTCCGTGGGGGGAGGGAGATGAATTCAAAATAATGTCACTGGATCGTTGGTCCACAATTTCAGATCCTAATCGAATAATTTAATAATTGGACTTGCTTGCTATTAAGTGCCGAGACGTCATTGCAATGACAAAGAAAACTCATCAATGTCTTTACTTGCATAGATTGGTGAGATTCAATATGTTGCTAAATACTCTACTGAACTTCAACAGGTGTTCGGTAGAGAGCACACTGACTGTTTGCATCACTGCCTGGTTCAGCAATTTAAATTAAAGATAGCGCTAGACATCGGCAGGTGCATCGCAGGGATTGACCTCCTCACCATCGAAGGGATTTATACTGTATGAGTCGCTGTCTCGAAAAGGCAACCAATGTCATCCAAGACCCACAGCATCATGGCCACACTCACTCTCATTTCACTCTTACTGTTGGGAAGAAGGTCCAGGAGCCTGAAAACTATGACTCACAGGTTCACGCATAGCTTCTTCCCAACAACCATCAGGCTCTTGAACACTACACAACACTAACCTCAGTAATTATGTTCTTCCATGGACTGTGTCTCTGGTTGCACATTGGACCAGTTTTTGCTCTATAATGGATACCTTGTAGTATGGCTATTAATTTTCTGGATTTTTTGGATTATTATAATTGACCACTATGTATTGCATTTACAGGCCTGTTAAGCTGCTGCAAATATGATATTCATTGTTCCTCCCTCGGTACTTACGACAATTAAACCCTCTGCTCTTGAAGTAAATCTAATGGATTATTAGTTACCTGTTCACCTGGTTACTTTATTTTTTTCTAAATGAGCACCTAATTAGTTTGTTTCTAGTTGATTCCTTTCCAATATTCAACTAATCCTACAGTGATTGTCAATCCCTTACCAATTTCAGGTCTTTTTTTCATCTTTGACTTCTCTGATCCATTGTAAATGGTTTAGAGTTCCATTTTGCTTAAATGAGACCCATTTATTTGAGTTAACATTGCTCTTATGGATAATGTCAACCATTACAACTGTTAAAATAAAAAAAATTATGGTATTGTCATATGTGTGCTGCGCTCACAAAAGCCAATTAGACTGGAGCATAAAATGCACCTTCCGTAGCACAATTTCTATTGAAATCAATAGTACTAAATTCCAGAAATCAATCTACAGCTACTGCTTTATGCTTTGTGTGCAAGGCACTAAAGATGAATTTCAATCCCAGGTTTTCCCTCATAGCACAAGCAGAATATGAGCAAATTCTCTTGCAATAAAGCTATTGCTCAGGGAAAGCAATGTTAGGAATAAACCGCAACAGTGAAAAGATAAGAAGGCTTCATCTCTGTTTTGTAATTTGTTTGAATTGTGGATGAATGTACATCTTTACATTGGGACAAATCGAACCTGACTGGCCCTATCCCCAGATTCATTGTCAGTGATCTTTTTACTTACTAGACCTAGATGCAGAGGGATAATCTCACCAGCCTGGATCTCATCAATGTGGATTCAAACACCAACAGAGTTCCCTGCAGCACGCCGAGAAAGCCCCAAAACACCCTTAAAAACCAACAAATAGAAGAGCCTTCTCCCAGTTTTGGCAGCTGCAAAAGTTCTGGGTAATTTAATAAACTTGATTTTTAAAATGTCAAACAGATATTTAAAATCAATTCAAATTAAAGTATTTTTACAAATTAAGTAATTATATGTTATTAAATGATAAAGGGTACCTAAACATATAACTAAATTGAAGCACTTCTTAAAAATATTGCCTTCCACTTTGCTTCATCTTTGCTGCCATACAAGTCAGATTAAAATCAATAGATTCATAACTACCATATGATCCAAGGGTTGACTTCACCCATAAATGCTGGGAAATCTCGCAAAGACTGAACTCCACTGCTACACTCCAAGTGGACAAATTTATAGGTGCAGCATTCTAAATCATTCACACTGTCCTAGATTTCCACATTTGACAGTGTATTTAAATAATCCTGGATTTGTTTCTACTTGGAACAGTCAAGATTTACCAGCAAGATCATTATCATTATCATCCTGCCTTCAACAGATGACAAAGGAAATGTTTTTATTTAGTTAAGATGTGTTTTGCTACCTTCATGGTGTAGTTATTTGCAGTGGCTTGGAGAAGCCTCGTGAAATTCTGTACAAAGAAAAGAGCCAGTGGGTCTGCTATGAGTGAGTATTTAAAACTAATAGTTTGGAAATAATGTCATTCCCACCTTTGCAAATCTGTTGAATGTATAAAGGAATCATCCAATAAGACACTGTTGAACAACCTCCAGAACTATTCACAATGTCACAACCGTTTGTAATCCTTGAATCTACATTATCCTTTAAATCCTTACTTGGTTTCTAACGTTCAGAATCTGTCCTGGTCTACTGCATGGGGACTAATCATGAGATTACATACGACATCCTGTTCTTTAATTTAGCACAATTTAAGCTTCCATTGTAGGATTACACTATTGGATTTTATGTGTTATATGGTATTGATACAGTGGAGGGCAACAGTGAGCAACGGTCAATGACAATGGAGTAATAACCGTTACATGGGTTGTTACACATTCCATGGTGTGTAAATTCTCTCTACATTCAATACCCTTTCAGGCAGCCTGTTTTGTTTTACATTAAAACTGAGAGTAATACACTACCTGTCGTTGTGATTGGACACAATGGAATTGAGGGTTGTAATCAAGAATAAAGAAGTGGTCATTTACAATTGACATTAAAAGAACTCCCTGTGTCCAAAGGTTACACTGTCTCAGAGTGCTCTGTGTATATTCAAGGCTAAAATTAATTTATTTTTTAAACACTGAGGAATAAGCAAATTTACTGAATTGAGATGGAAGATCTATCAGAGAAAACATGAGGGGCCATTTAACCTATATCTGTCTCTCATTCTTATGTTTGCATGTCCTTATTTTGGACTTCCCAGTAATTAATCTGAAACAGACTGTTTATTCCTCTAATTTAGAACAGAACCATAGAAATACAGATCCTATTATAGTTCTTGTGATTAAACAATAGACAATAGACAATAGGTGCAGGAGTAGGCCATTCAGCCCTTCGAGCCAGCACCGCCATTCAATGCGATCATGGCTGATCACTCTCAATCAGTACCCCGTTCCTGCCTTCTCCCCATACCCCCTCACTCCGCTATCCTTAAGAGCTCCATCCAGCTCTCTCTTGAAAGCATCCAACGAACTGGCCTCCACTGCCTTCTGAGGCAGAGAATTCCACACCTTCACCACTCTCTGACTGAAAAAGTTCTTCCTCATCTCCATTCTAAATGGCCTACCCCTTATTCTTAAACTGTGGTCCCTTGTTCTGGACTCCCCCAACATTGGGAACATGTTTCCTGCCTTTAATGTGTCCAATCCCCTAATTATCTTATATGTTTCAATAAGATCCCCCCTCATCCTTCTAAATTCCAGTGTATACAAGCCTAATTGCTCCAGCCTTTCAACATACGACAGTCCCGCCATTCCGGGAATTAACCTAGTGAACCTACGCTGCACGCCCTCAATAGCAAGAATATCCTTCCTCAAATTTGGAGACCAAAACTGCACACAGTACTCCAGGTGCGGTCTCACCAGGGCCCGGTACAACTGTAGAAGGACCTCTTTGCTCCTATACTCAACTCCTCTTGTTATGAAGGCCAACATTCCTTTGGCTTTCTTCACTGCCTGCTGTACCTGCATGCTTCCTTTCAGTGACTGATGCACTAGGACACCCAGATCTCGTTGAACATCCCCTCTTCCTAACTTGACACCATTCAGATAATAATCTGCCTTTCTATTCTTACTTCCAAAGTGAATAACCTCACACTTATCTACATTAAACTGCATCTGCCATGTATCCGCCCACTCACACAACCTGTCCAAGTCACCCTGCAGCCTTATTGCATCTTCCTCACAATTCACACTAGCCCCCAGCTTAGTATCATCTGCAAATTTGCTAATGGTACTTTTAATCCCTTCATCTAAGTCATTAATGTATATCGTAAATAGCTGGGGTCCCAGCACCGAACCTTGCGGTACCCCACTGGTCACTGCCTGCCATTCCGAAAGGGACCCATTTATCCCCACTCTTTGCTTTCTGTCTGTCAACCAATTTTCTATCCATGTCAGTACCCTACCCCCAATACCATGTGCTCTAATTTTGCCCACTAATCTCCTATGTGGGACCTTGTCGAAGGCTTTCTGAAAGTCGAGGTACACCACATCCACCGACTCTCCCCTGTCAATTTTCCTAGTTACATCCTCAAAAAATTCCAATAGATTTGTCAAGCATGATTTCCTCTTCATAAATCCATGCTGACTCGGAATGATCCTGTTACTTCTATCCAAATGCTCAGCAATTTCGTCTTTTATAATTGACTCCAGCATCTTCCCCACCACTGATGTCAGACTAACTGGTCTATAATTACCCGTTTTCTCTCTCCCTCCTTTCTTAAAAAGTGGGATGACATTTGCTATCCTCCAATCCACAGGAACTGATCCTGAATCTATAGAACATTGAAAAATGATCTCCAATGCTTCCACTATTTCTAGAGCCACCTCCTTAAGTACCCTGGGATGCAGACCATCAGGCCCTGGGGATTTATCAGCCTTCAGTCCCATCAGTCTACCCAAAACCATTTCCTGCCTAATGTGGATTTCCTTCAGTTCCTCCATCACCCTAGGTTCTCCGGCCCCTAGAACATTTGGGAGATTGTGTGCATCTTCCTCAGTGAAGACAGATCCAAAGTAACGGTTTAACTCGTCTGCCATTTCTTTGTTCCCCATAATAAATTTCCCTGCTTCTGTCTTCAAGGGACCCTCATTTGCCTTGACTATTTTTTTCCTCTTCACGTACCTAAAAAAAATTTTGCTATCCTCCTTTATATTATTGGCTAGTTTACCCTCGTACCTCATCTTTTCTCCCCGTATTGCCTTTTTAGTTAACTTTTATTGCTCTTTAAAAGAGTCCCAATCCTCTGTCTTCCCACTCTTCTTTGCTATGTTATACTTCCTCTCCTTAATTTTTATGCTGTCCTTGACTTCTCTTGTCAGCCACAGGTGTCTCTTCCTCCCCTTAGAGTCTTTCTGCCTCTTTGGGATAAATTGATCCTGCAACCTCTGCATTATTCCCAGGAATACCTGCCATTGCTGTTCTACCGTCTTCCCTGCTAGGGCCTCCTTCCAGTCAATTTTGGCCAGCTCCTGCCTCATGCCTCTGTAATCCCCTTTGCTATACTGTAATACTGACACTTCCGATTTTCCCTTCTGCCTTTCCATTTGCAGAGTAAAACTTATCATGTTGTGATCACTGCCTCCTTATCATGTTATCATGTTGTGATTGTCTTCTCTGTTGGTATGCTTACCTGAACATACAAATCATACTTTATCTTTCACGTCAGCAGGTGACTTCTCATCTTCCCAATGCTGTGTTACTTATTCCAAGCTTTCAGTGAGAATGACCAGTTTCTGAAATATAGCCGAGAGATCTTTCTCCCTTATTTCTGCAATGGAATGTCCTCAATTCATTCATATCCAGGCTATTTAATTTGAAGAAATTACAATGAAGCAATTTTGTTGCTCATTGTTATGCTGGAAACTTTTCCTTTCCACAATCTTCCACAACAAGCCAGCACTCCATTGACCTAAAATTATGGCTGATCACTATTTGTCACTTAAGAAAGATCGATAGATTATCTAACTCTCTCCTGGCACTTTATTTTTACAGGTTTCTCCAGTTTCTTAGCCAATTTTATATAAAAGGGCAAGATAAACCAGCTTTCTATGAGTCTTAATATAAAAATAACCAGTTTAACGGCATCACATTCGGCACAAACATTGTGGGCCAAATGGCCTATTTTTGTGTAGAAAAAAAATGGACTATTCTTGTGTTATGCTGTTTTACGTTCTATGTTATAAAGTAATCTTTAAGAATCAATACCATTTTAATTCAATATATATTAACCAACTTCAATATAAATTGAGGTCTTTTTAGGTATTTTAGAACTTAGCGGTATTAGTATAGTACTTCAATTCTATAAAATAATTGTATATTTATGTAATCCATATGGGGACAATCAAAAGCACCAAATTTAGAAAAGTCAAAAGAAACAAAATAATAATTAAATTAGCACACAAACTCCCTTCAATAAACAGATTTCTTTTAAAGTTGTAGATTTGTGCATTCTCCAAATGAATATACACGAAAGAAGAAAATGTCGCTGTGAGAAAACCTTGTCTATTGAACCTTATTGTGCAGATACTGAACCTTTCATACCTTTATTGCTCTCAGAATATAAATTACTCTTGTCAAAACATGGATTGTCTCTTTCAAAATGTTGTTTCTGTAGAAGTCAAGGTCAGCAACAAAACCAGACAAATTGCAAGACTCAAACGTAAATGGTAGTACATTATAATGACAAGCAGAACAGTTTTATTTAAAAGAGATGGACTTCTTTTTTAATTGATCATCACAACATTTTTGAAAATAGTAGGAGGATAACTAAATTACTTGCATTTTATAGATGGGCTACGTAAGTTAATCTTTATTCTGATGCTTATATAATAATTAAAGTTGAGACTAAAAAAGTGGTTCCTTTGCACCATTCTACTGAAGGAAAAATAAAAATCTGTCTGAATTAATCACTGCCAGTAATTCAGTAGATTTTGGCTTTCAAATTATTTCCCCAAACTTTCCTCAAAATATTGGTTCCTGCATTGGGTACTGTCTCACAGACAGTGGTTACCCTTCATTACCCCTGTGAAAGTTTAACGGTAAGCACTTAGCATCTCCAAGTGAAGTATATAAGGGGGGGGACCCTAGTTCTTTATTTAATCTCCATTCATACAAAAACTTTACCAACAATAAATATGAGACATTTCGCTGATTTTCCTTTCCCACATTTTAGCAGTTACAGGATACTTACTGAACACATCCATTCAATCCACAGCAGCGATCCTTATGTTCCAATTGTAATTCAGTTTAATTTCTTGTCTCATTCCATTTATAACCTCTCTATCTTCAGCCTCCACATTGCCTCAATGTAGCTCAACATAAGATTAGGAATGCACCACATCTAGCAGAGAGGAATATAACAAGGGCTATTCCCTCCACAGATGCTGGCTGACCCACTGAGTTATTCCAGCACTGTGCTTTGTTCAGGATTCCAGCATCTGCAGCTATTTGTACCTCAATATTACAGCATCACAGGCTCAACAAATTCAGATGCTGAACATTTGCCACATTTGTATTCCAGACTTCCAGCATTCCTCCCAAGTACTTTGTGTAATCATTTACTTACACCTTCTTTCAATTTTTGTTAATTCATAGTCATTTTTTCTCATTTAATCTCTCCCTCCCTTCCACCATATAACAGAACTTCACTTTTGCTCTATTTCAGCCAAATCCCACATACTCCGCATCCAAAATAAAAACAGAAAACACAGAGAATACTAAACAGGTCAGGCCGCATCTGCAAAGAGAAACAAATTAATCTTTCAGTTCAAAAACTTTTTGCAGGGAAAACAAATAAGTTTTAAATTGCAGAAATGGTGGTATAATGTAAAGCCTGCTGGACTTCCGGTTGCTAACAATTTTGCCATATGCAAACTGGAAGAACAGGACCTCATATTCCACTTGGGTAGTTTACAGGCCAACAGTATGAACATTGGATTCTCCAAGTTCAAATAATATAACCCATTGACCCCTCCTTTTCCCCAGCCCTGGTACACATATTTCTCCCGTTATCTCCCACCACCCTAATCACCATGCTGGTTTCTCTTTCTTCATACACTCATCTCCTATTCCCAACTCCCGTATTTACCTTTTATCCCCCTTTATTCCCCCTCCCCTTGTCCCATTTCTCCCAAATCCCTTCCATCGGCTTTACATTTCACTCCTCTTCTTTCCTTAGCTGAAACCTTTTTGGCTCCTTTTCACCTCTAACCTTTGTCATTTACTCCACCCATCTACCAATTGCTCCCTCACCTGTTTCCATCCATTAGTGGCAGCCTTTGCCCCTTCCCAGCTCTCTTTTCCAGCTTTCTTCCCCTTAATTCATCTGTTTAAAAAGGGGCCTGGCTTGAACCTTGTCTGTCTCTTCCCTCCACAGATGCTGGCTGACCTGCTACATTCCTTCAGCTGTTTATTTTTGTTCATAATTACAGCCCTTGCAATTTCTTGGGTCTCCAAATGGAAAGAAGAGCTGTTGCTAAAACCAGAAATCTAAAGGAGAACGCTGTGGAAAGCAAAAACTGAGTAGATATTACAGACAAGTGATTTGCAGTAGAATCTGTGACTGCAAATAACTAGTTCTGATACAAACAGGAAAGGATATTTCTGAAATTGAATTTGATGCTTAGCTCTTGAGGTTATAAAGTGCCTAGACAGAAGCTGGGGCATTGTTCCTGAAGCCTATTGTGGATCTCATTGGAACAGCAAAAGTACTCAGATAGGCCAGAGAGGGATTGGAATGGAGAATTAAAGTCTAAGTCTGAAGAAGGGTCTTGATCTGAAATATCACCTATCCATGTCCTCCAGAGATGCTGCTTGACCTGCTGATACTTAAAGACTTTGTGTTTTGTGAGAGAATTAAAGTGACCAACAACTGGAAGGTCACAGGTCAAAGCTTGAAACCTGCTTATCCACAATAATTCCAAATTTGTATGAAATATCATTGCCCTGAATCATTAACTCTTTCTTCACAGATGTTGTCTGACCTGCTGGTTATTTCCATGCTCTTACACAATCACATGCATTTATCCATATCATGATTTTCTGGCAAAAATAAAAACAGGAACTCTGCCCAGTTTTTATATAAGACAGCTCAGGGATATGTCTAATTTTAGATGACACGCTGCTTTGACTGACATCTTTGCTATTTGTAGCTCTGTGCCACATTAGGCGATACATGCACTAATCGACCTATCAGTATTAAAATAAATCTTACCAACTAGAATGCCTTTCCTAACCCTTTTAGGCCATGGTGAAGCACTGTATACTTAATGAAATATTTTTGAAGTGTTGTTAAATTGTAACGAGAAAAACAATTTACAAACAGCATACAAATCCATTGCACAGAAAGTTCCATTCAGCTCATCATGTCCATGCAAGCCCAAAAAGGTCTTGGGAGAAATCTGATCTTTATGGTCTTGTAGGCTAAAGTGCATCAATGGCTCAATCAAGTACTTTTTAAAAATGTGGTCAGATATTCTGATTCAAATATTCCTTCAACAGTGAATCCTCCACCATTTCATCAATTAAATTAACATTTCCCCAACTCCCTTTCAATCTTATAAATTATGGTAAATCAATGACCTCTATTTATCGAGAAGCCCTGCTGTCCACAACCCTTACAAAGGGAAATTAGTAATCGCTATTTAAATATTCTGGGCCTCCCTCAAGTAATTTTATTTTTATCAACTGAATTTTCCCTCAGCTTTCCCTGTTCCAAAACAAACCCAACTGAGCCGCTCTTTCCTCATAACTCAACTTCTCTATCCCAGGCAATATTGAATACTTTTGTATTTTTCTTGTAATGAGCTGGACTGCATGCAGCATACCATATGTAGCATCACTAGATATTTATGCAGTTTTAAACTATGACCTTTCTATATGAATGTCATAAGGTTATAAGGTCATAAAGAATAGGAGTAGAATTAGGCCATTCAACCCATCAAGTCTACTCTATCATTTAATCATGACTGATTTATCTCTCCTAACCCCATTCTCCAGCTTTCTCCCCATATCCTCTGACACCTGTACTAATCAAGAATCTATCTTTCTCATTCCCGATCTACTCCATCTGCAGGGAGTATCCACGTTCCCGGACATACTGGGCATACTGATGGGCAGCGTGATCATGAGAAGGCTTGGCATCGGCCTGAGGGGATCAGCCATCATGTGTTGCCTGGCCATCTTTGTCTCCATCTGTACCACCATGCCGCGGCTGTTCCTGGGCTGCCGCATGCAGAGGGTCTCCGGGATCAACCTCCCCTTGAACGGGTAAGGCGCAGTGTACCGATGCAGTCTATCACAAGACAGCAAACCCCAATGTAATGGGCCGGGGGGGGGGGGGGGGGGGGGGGGGATGGTGTTTGGTCTTAGTTTGGTTTTAGTTTGGCTTTAGTTTATCTTTAGTTTAGTTAGTTTATCTTTAGTTTAGTTAGTTTAGTTAGTTTCGTTAGTTTAGTTAGTTTAGTTTTAGTTGGTTTTAGTTGGTTTTACTTGGATTTGGTTGTTTTAAATTGTGAATTTAGTCGAGGTTTTAGTTAGAAACATAGAAACATGTCCCATGCTTCCCCCGCAAAAAAAGACAGGAATATTACTTACCAAGCTAGGCATCCAGATGCAGGGACTAGTAAGCAAGAAACCCAAACTAAAATCATACCATGGAATACTTGAAATTTGAATCTTGGTAACAAACTGGGGAAAAAGTAAACTGTTTTATTGATGGCAACCATGAATATTACTGGATCGTCATTAAAATCTACTCGGTTAATTAATGTCCCTGAGGGAAGGACCTCTGTTATCCTTATCCAGCCTGGCCGAAAAGTGACTCCAGATCAAACCACTCAGTTGCACTTTAACCATAATGTTCAAGCAGAGAAAGAATAAAATTGAACAAACTATCTAGTATTGACATTCCCATCACACTTCGGTCCATCAGAGGTGACACAGCAAGCAGGACAGAGTGACCTTTGGAGTTCTTAACAGTGATTCCAAGTTCCAGGAACATTCAAAATTCCATCTGCTCATGAACTAATGTCACTCCTTGTTAAACAGTACTTGGAAGAAGCATTGAAAGGGCACAGAATATACTCTGGATGGGGAAACTCAATAATCATTTGCAAGAGTAACTTGGTAACAACATCATAGACCAAACCTGAAAGACAGAGCTACCAGATTGGTTCTGCAGCAAGTAATGAATGAACCAATTCTACTTGACTTTGGAAAGTATCTTAAAACATAAATGAGTACAGACCAGAATACCTGTTTTAGTGATGTTGAGTTCGGGATAAATATTGAACAGGACACCAAGATAGTTCTCTTGCTTGGCTTTATATAGTGTCATGAGATATTTTATATCTACTTGGGACGGTAGGTATAAAAAATCTCATGGCCTTAATCAAGTTAAGTCGAGTTTATTGTCATGTGCATAAGTATGTTGAGGTACGTGTACAACACAAATCTAGCTTACAGCGGCATCACAGGTGCATAGACTCAGACCAACACAGAAAAACAAAATTTATACATAAATTATACATAAATTACACATAAATCGTATAAGATAGTGAAAAGAAAAGGTATGTTCAAAAAAAAGTAGTGGTGCAAAACAGTGAAAAAACAAGTCTAAAGAGGTGGTCTATACCGTTTGTTGCAGAGGTAGGCTGTGCAGGTCAATTCAAGGAACTGATCATTTTAAGAAAGTAGCTGTTCGTGAACCTGGTGGTTTGGGACATCAAGCTTCTGTACCGCCTGCCCAATAGTAGCAGCAAGAAGATGGCATGGCCCAGATAGTGGGGGTCCTTGATGAGAGATGCTGCCTTCTTGAGGCAGCACCTCATGTACATACAAATAGAAAATAGTACAGCACAGGAACAGACCATTCAGCTCGCAATGTCTGTGCTGAACATGATGCCAGGTTACATTTATTCCTCCGACTGCATGTGATCCAGATCCGTCTATTTCTGCATATTCATGCAGCGATCTAAAAGCCTTTTATAAAAGCCTTTTAAACATAATTATTGTATCTGCTTCCACTACCACTGGTAGTAGTGCTTTCCAGGAATTTACTCCTCTGAGTAAAATTATTTGCTCCACACACCTCAGTTAAACTTTCCCCCTCTAGTCTTTCAAACAGATTCTGAAGTCTACGCTACCTATTTTATTATTTTATATACTTCCAACAGGTCTCCCCTCAGCCTACGCCTCTGAAGCTCCAGAGAAAACAATCCAACTTTGTCCAACCTCTCCTTATACCTAATACCCTCTAATCCAGGCAGCATTTTGGCAAACCTCCTTTGCACTCTCTCCAAAGCCAATAGACAATAGGTGCAGGAGGAGGCCATTCGGCCCTTCGAGCCAGCACCGCCATTCAATGTGATCATGGCTGTTCATTCTCAATCAGTACCCCGTTCCTGCCTTCTCCCCATACCCCCTGACTCCGCTACCCTTAAGAGCTCTATCTAGCTCTCTCTCGAATGCATTCAGAGAATTGGCCTCCACTGCCTTCTGAGGCAGAGAATTCCACAGATTCACAACTCTCTGACTGAAAAGGTTTTCCTCATCTCAGTTCTAAATGGCCTACCCCTTATTCTAAAACTGTGGCCCCTTGTTCTGGACATTGGGAACATGTTTCCTGCCTCTAACGTGTCCAACCCCTTAATAATCGTATACGTTTCGATAAGATCTCCTCTCATCATTCTAAATTCCAGTGTATACAAGCCTAGTCGCTCCAGTCTTTCAACATATGACAGTCCCGCCATTCCGGGAATTGACCTAGTAAATCTACGCTGCATGCCCTCAATAGCAAGAATATCCTTCCTCAAATTTGGAGACCAAAACTGCACACAGTACTCCAGGTGCGGTCTCACTAGGGCCCTGTACAACTGCAGAAGGACCTCTTTGCTCCTATACTCAACTCCTCTTGTTATGAAGGCCAACATTCCATTGGCTTTCTTCACTGCCTGCTGTACCTGCATGCTTCCTTTCAGTGACTGATGCATTAGGACACCCAGATCTCGTTGTACGTCCCCTTTTCCTAACTTGACACCATTCAGATAATACTCTGCCTTCCTATTCTTACCACCAAAGTGGATAACCTCACACTTATCCACATTAAACTGCATCTCCCATGCATCCGCCCACTCACACAACCTGTCCAAGTCACCCTGCAACCTCATATCCTCCATATTCTCCCTGCAATAGAGTGACCAAAACCACATACAATACTCCAAATGCACCTAAAACAAGTCCTATAAAGCTGCAACACAACTTCCTGACTCTTATACTCAATTGATGAAGCCAAGCATACCATATAAATTATAGAGTCATGTAGCACAGAAACAATCCCTTTGGCACAACATGTCCATACCGACCAAGATGCCCCACCTAAACTAGTCCTATTTACCTGCTTGTGACTTCTAAACCTTTCCTGTCCACATACCTGTTTGAATGTCTTTTAAATTTTGTTATTGTATCGGCCTCACCTACCTCCTCTGGCACTTCGTTCCATTTACCCAGCATTTCTCTATGAAAAAGTTGCCCATCAGATACATATTAAATCATTCCTCTCTCACCTTAAACATCTGCCTCAAATTTTTGATTAAGTTACTCTGGGAAAAAGACTATGCATTTACTAGATTGACTCCAGTCATGATTTTATATATCTCTATAAACTAAGCTCTGTCATCGTTCCCATAGCTGTTCCCAAATCAAGCTATGATGCAACCCAACAGTGTTGCATTTTGGGAAGTCATTCCAGTAGCACTGTTCACTGTGAAGGTGCTGCTGGGATGACTTCCCAAAATGTAACATTTGGAGGGCCAAGCAAGCCAATGCCAATGGCGATGACAGAGCTTAGTTTGGTCAGTGCTGTTATAGACTCATTGGTTAGTATCACGGCTTGCATTCTATGATGGAGCAAATATAAAAAGGAGGCAAATTTCTGTGGGCAACCAAATTTGCAAAGAGCATTCCACAGTGGGATGCACCGATACTTCAAATCAATTAATAAAACAAATTTTATGATTACTATATTAAAAATATGATAATCGTCTGTGGTACAGAAAAACCAACAGACTCTTTTGTATTACAACATAGTACAATATATATGTCTGACACGGAAACTGTCTATTTGGCTTAACAAGTTCATGTGAAGCACCTCTGACTATTCTTGTAAGCCACTCTTTGTATATTTCCTATTTATTTATCTTTAAATCTATATTATTCACCTCATATATCTGAATTTGCATCACTAGCTTGATGTAGGGATTAGGGTTTCTTTGACATAGGGTTAAATTCCCTTCTGGATTAAAATATGTAAAAACATTTCCTAGTCTACATTATCCATACCCTTCCATAAATCTAAAGACCTTTTCCCAGGTCACCCCTCAAACTTTTCTTTCCTAAAATACATATTTTTAGTTTCCTAAAATACATATTTTTAGTTTCTGCAATCTTTCTGGGTAAAAACAACCACTTTCTTGATAAATATGCATTATTATATATTCTATCACTTTGAATCAAATTCATCATAACTAGAATTTAGGACATTATAAATTAGAAGTAAATGTGAATCAGATGTGAAAGCCCATAGTTTTGTGCTGGTTTTTATTATATTTTCAGTAGGAGCTTGGGAAGTAAATGTTGCTATAATCACATTTCTGGTAACCACAAAAATCTTCCAAACTGGTCTTATTAAAATTGACTTCTATTTATCACCCTATAATTTTTATTATAAGGTTTAGGTTTATTTTTGTTACATGTGAAAAACTTTGTTTTGCATGCTATCCAAACAGATCAGATATAGCATACATAGTAATAGTATGTAATACAATCAGTTAAAACAAGTACAATAGATAGAGCAAAAGGGATGATACATAGAGCAGCATATAGTTAGCAGCATTGTAGTGCACTGCAGCACATCAGTTCCTTTGACAAAGTCCAATGACCTCAAAGAGGTAAAGGTGAACCAAACAGTAACGTAGCTTATAAACGGGGAATTATAGACCAGTTAGCCTAACATCGGTGGTGGGGAAGATGCTGGAGTCAATTATTAAAGAGGTAATAATGGCGCATTTGGATTGCAGTAAAAGGATTGGTCCAAGTCAGCATGGATTTATGAAGGGGAAATCCTGCCTGACTAATCTTCTGGAATTTTTTGAGGATGTAACAAGTAAAATGGATGAAGGAGAGCCAGTGGATGTAGTGTATCAGATGTAGTGTATATGTCTTTCAGAAAGTCTTTGATAAGGTACCACACGGGAGGTTGGTGAGCAAAATTAGAGCACATGGAATTGAGGGTAGGGTATTGACATGGATAGAGAATTGGTTGGCAGGCAGGAAGCAAAGTGTAGGAATAAACGGGTCTTTTTCAGAATGGTAGGCAGTGGATAGTGGAGTGCCACAAGGCTCAGTGCTGGGGCCGCAACTATTTACAATATATATTAATGATTTGGATGATGCAATTAGAAGTAACACTAGCAAGTTTGCGGATGATACAAAGCTGGGTGGCAGTGCGAACTGCGAAGAGGATGTTAGGAAGTTGCAGGGTGACTTGGACAGGTTGAGTGAGTGGGCAGATGCATGGCAGATGCAGTATAATGTAGATAAATGTGAGGTTATCCACTTTGGCGGCAAAACAAGGAGGCAGATTATTATCTCAATGGTGTCAGATTAGGTAAACGGGAAATGCAACGAGACCTTGGTGTCCTTGTACACCAGTCACTGAAAGTAAGCGTGCAGGTACAGCAGGCAGTGAAGAAAGCTAATAATGAGAGGATATGAGTACAGGAACAAAGAAGTCCTTCTGGAGTTGTATAGGGCCCTGGTGAGACCACATCTGGAGTATTGGGTGCAGTTTTGGTCTCCTAATTTGAGGAAGGACTTCCTTGCTTTTGAGGTAGTGCAGCGTAGGTTCACGAGGTTAATCCCTGGGATGGAGGGACTGTCATATGAGGAAAGATTGGAAAGACTAGGCTTGTATTCACTGGAGTTTACAAGGATGAGAGGGGATCTTATAGATGTTCCCAATGTTGGGGGAGTGCAGAACCAGGGGACACAGTCTAAGAATAATGGGGAGGCCATTTAAAACTAAGGTGAGAAGAAACTTTTTCACCCAGAGAGTTGTGGATTTGTGGAATTCTCTGCCACAGAAGGGCATGGAGGCCAATTCACTGGATGAATTTAAAAGAGAGTTAGGTAGAGCTCTAGGGGCTAGTGGAATCAAGTGATCTGGGGAGAAGGCAGGCACAGGTTACTGATTGTAGATGATCAGCCATGATCACAATGAATGACGGTGCTGGCTCGAAGGGCCAAATGGCCTCCTCCTGCACCTATTTTCTATGTTTCTATGTTTCTGGAAGGACCATTCAGAAACCTGATAATAGAAGATGTTCCTGAGTCTGGTGGTGTATGCTTTCAAGCTTCTTTACCTTCTGCTAGATTGGAGCAGGGAGAAGAAGGAATGACCAGGGTGGGACAATCCTTTGATTATTTTGACTACTTTCTGAGACAGTGTGAAGTGTAGATGGAGGCAATGTGGGTAGTCTGGTCTGTGTGATGGACTGGGTTGCATTTATAACTCTTTTGAAATTTCTTTCAGTCTTGGCCATAGCTGTTCCCAAATCAAGCTATGATGCAACCCAACAGTGTGCATCTGCAGAAGTCTGTAAAAGTCACTGGAGACGTGTTGAATTTGCTCAATGTCCTCAGGAATTAGAGGCATCGGTGTGCCTTGTTGGTGGTCGATACCAATCTATGTGGTTGGTCATAAGATCATTGGTAATATTGACGACAAGGAACTTGAAGCTTTCAACCATTTCTACATCTGCCCCATTGATGCTGATTGGGGCTTTCACTCCACTATGTTTCCTGAAATCAATAACTAGCTCCTTCATCTTGTTGACAATGAGATAATTGCCATGACACCATGTCACTGAGTTCTCTATCTCTTTTGTGTACTCAGTTTTATCATTGTTCATGATTCGGTCTACCACAGTGGTGTCAAACTTGTAGATGGAATTTGACCCAAATTTGGCTGCACAGTCTTGAGTGTAGAAGGAGCAGAGTAGGGGACTGAGAATGTTTCCTTGTGGGGCACAGGTGTGGAGAGTTATTGTGGGGTAGCATTGTCACCTATCCTCACCAATTGAGGTCTATGGGTCAGAATGGGGGGGATTCAGTGGTAGAGGGGAGAGCTGATTCCCAGGACCCGGATTTTGGAGATGAGTTTGGATGGGATTACAGTGTTGAAATGTTGAGCTATGGATGATATCATCGTTACTTTTTTGCATATCTTTCATTCATTTGTTCTTTATCACTCTACATCACTGTCTATATCTCTCATTTTCCTTTCCACTGACTACTCTGGTCTCGACCCGAAACATCACCCATTCCTTCATTTATCATTGATAAATAAGAGTCTAACATTGGAGTCCTTGTTGTCTCGGTGTTCCAAGGTGGAAGCAAATGCATGAATGATCAAATAATTTATTTAACAAGGTAATTTTCTTGATCTCTGTGCAAAGGGAATGTGATATTTTTAAGGGTGCAACAGATGCGGCACAACTGATCAAGGAAGCAACATTTCCCATCTTCCTTATCAGATTGCAACCTTTTGTAATCTCCACCACCAGCCCTGGATACTATTCCATCCTTCCCTCCCCCATTAGACTCATCTGCCAACCAACTCCTCCTCACCTAGATCCACCCATCAGTTGCCAGCTCTTACTCCATTACCAGATTATTGAATGGATCTCTCATTAGAAAAGGATTTATTCGCAATATCCCAATCTAAACTCATTGCGGCCCTTGCACTTCTTTAAAATCTGCATTTTCTCTGTAGCTGCAACAGTATATTCTGTACTCTGTATCCTTTCTCTTTTTGCATTACCTGATGTACTCAAGAATGTTTTGATTGCACTCATGTATGGTAAGATTTATCTGGATAGCATGCAAAACAAAGATTTTTGCTGTATTTTGCTACATGAGACAATAATCAACCAATACCTATAATTAAACCCATGTGGTGACACCCTGGTGGCAACCCAAGGGCAGAACGAACCATCGGCGCTAGAGGGCGGTGTCTCGGTGTGGGAGGCACTAACCACGGGGTCGGTACCTGAGTTGGTATTTAAGGTCGGGCAACGCCCGTGACCAAGGGTGGAGTAGGGAGCTGTATTGGAGAGAATAAACACGTCTAATGCACGCAACGCGTGTCCGCTTAGTTTTTGGCGAGACTCCTTCTCGTCCCGCTGCACCCATGTGATTGCTGCCAAGAAGGAGCTGATAAAGTTTGTCTTTCTAATTTACTTTATAAAAAATGTTGATTTTGTTAAAAACTCTTATCTTAATGTCCCCCCATTTATTGACACAATTGCCATTGATATAATAGGACCGTGAAGCTCATTGGAGCTTGACTGGTTATTTGACCTAGCTGATTTACTGTGACCTATTTGTCTGTGGTGAGCTACAGCTGTGTCTTGGTTAACCTAAGGACTTCTGTTTGGAAGCTAAAAAGAAGGCATGTTATTCAGACCCAGTTTCCATCAAAATTAAAAACTAGGTCAGCCAGCTGAAACAAACAAGTAACAAGTAATTCTTGGTTATTTTCTTTCTTTTTTAATTGGTAGTTAATGATTCACGAGAGAAGAAAATACAAGAAGCTTTTGTTGAATTATATCATCTTCTAATCTGAAATTAGCAATTAAATCATCTACTGTATCAACATGGCATCATGACTTTATTGCAAATTGCAATGTTTTTCAGGGGTTAGTATTCTGGGGAAAAAATGCCTCCTCTACTCCACTTTTCATGAAAGTCCAAAACTAAACATGTCCAAATGTTTAGGGCGGCACGGTAGCGCAGCGGTAGAGTTGCTGCTTTACAGCGAATGCAGCGCCGGAGACTCAGGTTCGATCCTGACTACGGGTGCTGCACTGTAAGGAGTTTGTACGTTCTCCCCGTGACCTGCGTGGGTTTTCTCCGAGATCTTCGGTTTCCTCCCACACTCCAAAGACGTACAGGTATGTAGGTTAATTGGCTGGGTAAATGTAAAAATTGTCCCTAGTGGGTGTAGGATAGTGTTAATGTACGGGGATCACTGGGCGGCACGGACTTGGAGGGCCGACAAGGCCTGTTTCCGGCTGTAGATATATGATATGATATGAAATCCTAAAAGAATTTGTAGCTACTCCTTTTGTTAGGCCTTTTCAAAATTATGCCAGCATCACGGAGCAATTTGGGCCCTTCCCCACACATCATTTTTATTTTGTTGCACACGTTTATTTGTCACAACATGCTTCTCACTGGTGAGGACATACCAGCAATAGACTATTATCAAGTTACCATGGAGGCACTTAAGAGATATGAAAATGCAAGTTAATGGAGGGTTATGGTTCACATGCAGGCAAAAGGACTGGTTTAATTTGATATCATCTTTGGCACAGACATTGTGGGCCAAAGGGCCTGTCCCAGTGTTGTGTTCTCTGTTCTATGTGCAATGTTTAATATGTGGTAATGCTAATATTTCAAAATAAGCTGCTACATATATTCCCAAATCAAAGATCTAAAATTAAAATATAATCATGCAAGAAATAAATTATAATTTTCAAGCACATTGTACTTGATCATCGCATTTTACTGATTTTTGTAAGATACGACTTTAAGAAATGGCAGGTATCCCTTGTTAATTAGATTTAACATATTATTGGTATGTTTCTTTGCCCATGGAGAGATCAATGCAAGTCATCATATCAAATTACAAGTATCACATTATCTTTTTGTACTGGGTACATATCTAACAAGTATGAATAATTAATAAAAGTGTTAAATGCCTGACTGCTTTGCACGCTGTCTTGGTGGTCCATACTTTATTATGACAAATTACATTTATGGTTGCATTATTACAATCAGCAAATGCATGCATTGTCTCGACCTATTGCTGTTCTTATTTGATTTCCATATTTTCAGTTCATTCACCAGTTTTTCTTGTGGATGAATAAGCATGACCACGATTAGCTATTTTTATCCTTGAAAATATTTATTTCTATAGATGATTGAATAATATTATTATGCCATTGGTCTTTCCTTTTTCGTAGATGTGAATGCCTGTGCAACTTTTGTTGTTTTGTTACTGTTAAGGTTGGAAAAGGAAAGTGGACATGGGGAGCCTTCAATACTCTTGAAAACAAAAGCTGTGTTCTCTTTCCTCAGATTATTACTCTACAGACATATCTTTGATGTTCATTTACAGACCAGGATGGGGGAGAGGTGTATATATGTGTGTATAACAACAAGTCGATGGTCCATTTTATATTTCTTTGTCCTACATTTTGATATATTTTGTGAACGAGACATATTATTTCAGTATTCTGCAGCAGACATTAATATTTTTATAGATTGTCAATTGTATTTATGCTATTATTTACAGGCTGTGATGTGTTTTATAGTGAATCTGATTATAACCTTCAATTTGGTTAATAGTTTTTCTAATTAATTTGATCATTCTGTAGATATTCTTCCACAGTGCAGATGCATGAGTTGACAACAACAATAAAGATCAAAGCTGGTGTACATTCAACATTCCAGGATACCTTTAAGTAATGGAGCTATAATTGCTTAACAGATTACTGACTTGAAAGCAACTGCAATGAAAAGCATTAGAGCTGCATCTTTCACAGCTACTGCTAATGGTATATTAGTTACCCTATCAGAACAATAACATATATCTTGTGTTAATGAAGAATGCTCCTTAATTTTTTTAAATTAAAATGAGACATGTTTGGAAACACTTCATCCTGTTTCCTCCAATATGCTAAGTACTTCAGAATATATCAGGAACATCCCACATTAATATTTTTCTTGTTTGATAGATAAAACATCAATCCCATTTGCCTAACCTTTCCATTGTTTCAAAATAGCAAAATACTGAAAATGTTGGAAATCAGAAAACCCTCCACAAAATATTGCAAATGTTCAGCGAGTCAGACAGCATCTGTGGAAAGCGAAACAGAAGACGTACAGGTATGTAGGTTAATTGACTGGGTAAATGTAAAAATTGTCCCTAGTGTGTGTAGGATAGTGTTAGTGTATGGGGATCACTGGGCGATGCGGACTTGGTGGGCCGAAAAGGCCTGTTTCCGCGCTGTATCTGAAATATGAAGAAAGAAAAAAAAGAAAAAAAAAGAATTGATGTTTCATTGCCTTATTGCTGATGTTTCATTGCCTTATTGCTGAGACTTCCCAGTCAATATCAAGACTGGGAAGTCTCAGCAATAAGGCAAGTTTTAAGTTGCAAAAAGAAGGGGGAGCAACATACATCTGTAGAGACTAAACAATAAAAGTGGTGGTGGTGTTGAAAGAAAGTGGATGGTAGAGGCTGTTTAATAACAAGATCTACTTTTTGAGGACTGCCGAGGCTGGAATCTGAAGCAAAAAGTAACGCTCTCGGAACTCAGGAAGAACCCAGTAAAGATCTCAGAACTGAGATGCAGAGTCTCGACGTGAAATATCGACAATTCCTTTCTCCCAGAGATGCTGCTCGACCCATTAAGTTCCTTCAGCCGTTTATTTCTTGCTCCACTACAAGACAAGTTCGAATTGAAAGAGATGAATGATATCTTAAATACCAAAAGAGAGAGAGATAATGTCTCAATTCTCAATGGTGGAAAAAAAAATTGGAGTGACTGATTAAAATAAATAGTTGAATTGTTGAGTGCAAAGATTTGATCGCTGTTACGTAACAGGTTGTATAATGAGGCACTGTTCCTCAAGCTAACCATGGGATTTGTTTGAATCATAGATGAGTTACCATATTGGGAATTGAAAGGATGTGTACCTGGTAGATTATGATCATTCTTGTGGATTAACTGGAGCTGTCTGCAAAACTGTAAGCATTTGATGCAGTATCACCAAATTGGAAAAAGTAGAAATAATTCACTGCTTCATCTGGAAAGAGTATTTGGATTCCTGGGCAGCAGAAAAGGCTGAGATAAAAAGGCAAGTGTTCATATCAGGTAGTTGCACAGAAAAGTGCTGTGATAATCATATAGCTTCCCTGACACAAATCTGAGGCTCACCAGCCTATAAATCCCAGGATTCTCTTTACTTCCTTCTTAAATAAGGTAACAACATTAGCTACTTCGGGATGTCTCTTGTGGTTAAAAAAAGTTGTAAAGATCTTTGTTAAGGCTCCCGCAATCTCCTCTCTAGCTTCTCTCAATAACCTGGGATAAATCCCACCAGGTCCTGGAGATTCATCCACCTTAATGCTCTTCAAGAGCCCTAACACCCCCTCCTTCTTAATCTCTTCCCCTGCATATTAGTATTCTCCACACTTAACTCTATCCTCCATGTCCTCTCCTTGGTGAAAACAGATGCAAAGTTCTCGTCTACCTCGTCTACATCCCCAGACACCAAGCACAAATCCCCTTCTTGATCCTTGAGCGGACTACCTTCTCCCTGATTACCCTTTTGTTTTTAAGACGGGTATATTTGGGTAACAAGGAGGTGCAGTGGTGGAGTTACTGCCTTACAGTGCCAGAGACCCGGGTTTGATCCTGAATATGGGTGATGTATACGTTCTCCCTGTGACCGCGTGAGTTTTTTCCGTGTCATTCAGTTTCCTCCCATATTCCAAAGACGTGCAGGTTTGTAGGGTCAGTGGCATCTGCAAATTGCCCCTGGTGTGTAGGATGCGAAACTGGGATAACATAGTACTCGTGAACGGGTGATCGTTGGTCGGCACGGACTCCGTGGGCCAAAGGGCCGGATTGCTCGCTGTATCCCTAAACTAAATGGAAAAATCTCTAATTTTCATTAATCCAATTCGCCCCTTATGGCCCTTCCAATCACCTGCTTGAGTTCTTTCCTCCTTGTCTGTCTGATTCCATCCTCTTAAACCTTGTATGCGCTTCCTTTTTCTTTTTGACCAAATTTACCACCTCTTTGATCTTGTAAGAAAATAACTGCAGATGCTGGTACAAATCGAAGGTATTTATTCACAAAATGCTGGAGTAACTCAGCAGGTCAGGCAGCATCTCAGGAGAGAAGGAATGGGTGACTTCTCGGGTCGAGACCTTCTTCAGACCTCTTTGATCTTGCAAGGTTCTCTTCCTTTGCCATCCTTATCCCTCTTACTCACATTTCGGTTTGAACTTCGATCTGCACTTACCCAATAACAATTGCTCCCAGTTACCTTCCAAAGCTTCTGCCTAAAAACGTTGTCGTTTGCCATATTCCAATTTAGTACTTTTTGTTTAGGTGCAAATCAGTTTTATTGGCAAGAGAGGACAAAAACAAAACTTGTCTCGGTATGCGCGGGGTCCAGTTTTACAGCAGCACGCCTCTCTCTCTCTCTCTCTCTGCCTCTGTCCGCTGCACTGATCGCGACTCAGCCCATCGGTGAACCCCTCTCGTACGTGAACACATCAGATTTATTGGCAAGAGGGAGAACCAAAAGAATACTTGTCTTGGTATGCACGGGGTCCATTTACAGCAGCACACGTCTCTCTCTGTCTCTCTCTCTGTCTCTCTCTCTGTCTCTCTCTCTGTCTCTCTCTCTGTCTCTCTCTCTGTCTCTCTCTCTGTCTCTCTCTCTGTCTCTCTCTCTGTCTCTCTCTCTGTCTCTCTCTCTGTCTCTCTCTCTGTCTCTCTCTCTGTCTCTCTCTCTGTCTCTCTCTCTGTCTCTCTCTCTGTCTCTCTCTCTGTCTCTCTCTCTGTCTCTCTCTCTGTCTCTCTCTCTGTCTCTCTCTCTGTCTCTCTCTCTGTCTCTCTCTCTGTCTCTCTCTCTGTCTCTCTCTCTGTCTCTCTCTCTGTCTCTCTCTCTGTCTCTCTCTCTGTCTCTCTCTCTGTCTCTCTCTCTGTCTCTCTCTCTGTCTCTCTCTCTGTCTCTCTCTCTGTCTCTCTCTCTGTCTCTCTCTCTGTCTCTCTCTCTGTCTCTCTCTCTGTCTCTCTCTCTGTCTCTCTCTCTGTCTCTCTCTCTGTCTCTCTCTCTGTCTCTCTCTCTGTCTCTCTCTCTGTCTCTCTCTCTGTCTCTCTCTCTGTCTCTCTCTCTGTCTCTCTCTCTGTCTCTCTCTCTGTCTCTCTCTCTGTCTCTCTCTCTGTCTCTCTCTCTGTCTCTCTCTCTGTCTCTCTCTCTGTCTCTCTCTCTGTCTCTCTCTCTGTCTCTCTCTCTGTCTCTCTCTCTGTCTCTCTCTCTGTCTCTCTCTCTGTCTCTCTCTCTGTCTCTCTCTCTGTCTCTCTCTCTGTCTCTCTCTCTGTCTCTCTCTCTGTCTCTCTCTCTCTGTGCCTCCATCTGCAGCGCTGATCACGACTCAGCCCGTCGGTGAACCCCTTTCATACATGAGTTTGGACTAACTTCTGCCTTTATGCAGGTAAGAAATCAGGTGTTGAAATAACCGCCGGGAAAGTCCTAGCCAATAGCACTGCTCCCAAATTCAAACTATAACCAATGGCAGGGGACTACGTCCCAGCCAGCTCCCCCCAACCTTGGAAACAAAGCGCTATCAGTCACAGACCGGCGAGTAAAGCAATATACAGCGCTAGAGACTTGGCGTGCAAATCATTGCACACAGTGCTACAGATGGCGCGCAAATCAATGCACACAGCGCTACAGACTTGGTGAGCAAATCAATGCACACAGCGCTACAGACTGGGCCCGTAAAGATAATGCACACAGCGCTACAGACTTGGTGCGCAAAGGTTTAAACAGCGCTGTCGGCTTTAACGCGTGGGAATTTAAACAAAGAGCGGCTGGCTGCAGTGCTATGGTTTCTAAGTGTAGCGCTATTGGCTGCAGCACTAAGGGGTTTAAACATAGCGCTATGGCCGCAGCGCTATGGGTCACAGACTGTCAGGGAAAATTCTCGTATAACAAACCCACCATGCCTTTAAGGAGGAAATTCCAAGATTTGGTGAAGGAATGGCAAAATATTTCCAAATCATGATCGTCTCTAGGTTGAAGCACAACTTTCAGTTTGTGGTGTTTCCATGTTTTTACTTGCCCTTGGCCTCCTTGCTGGTAGAGGTTGTGAGTTTGGTAGGTGCTGCCTTTTGAGTATTGGTGAGTTGCAACAGTGTATCCTATAGGTACTACTATCTACTGCCACCCTGGCCCTGTTAATCCTTGGCTCCTTCCAGTTGCAAAACACATCTGGGTACCTCCACGTATAACCTTGTTCAAGGCGGCCTCTATATAAAAGGTGTTTATATGCAAAGGATTTCCAAGTTGTACTTAAAGCTCGAGGTCTGTGTATTTCACAACACCAAAAAAACTTTTTAAGACCTATCTTAATAAATATTTTGACAGTTACTTAAACCATGTATAATCATAATAGGTTGTTAAAGCTATTGAACAATTTAAATGTTTGCAAATGCCTCTGTCATTCCTCAATGTTAAAAAGGATGATAAAGTATGAAACATAAGCCAAGCCATTGAAATGTGAAAATATTGGAAAAAAAGAAAGTAAATTTGTTAACTCGGTTCTTAAAATTTTAAAAGTGCAAAACACCTGAAACCTACCTACCTCCCTCTTAACCATACTTTAGCTTTGAAATGAATGCAGTCATTGAAGCTGCATCAGATCTAATTTATGACCGGTTCAGTGGATAGATTTCCTATCTCAACCATTTACGAATCTGAGAGATGTTCAAATTTGAATCACAGTCAGGAAATCTCTGCAGACATCTGTCAGGAAGCTCAAGACTTGTGAGATGGACGAAATTGAATGAATTGAATGCAACATCTCTAAGTTTGCGGATGACACGAAGCTGGGTGGCAGTGTTAGCTGCGAGGAGGATGCTAGGAGGCTGCAGAGTGACTTGGATAGATTAGGCGAGTGGGCAAATGCATGGCAGATGCAATATAATGTAGATAAATGTGAGGTTATCCACTTTGGCGGCAAGAACAGGAAAGCAGAGTATTACCTGAATGGTGACCGATTGGGAGAAGGGGAGTTGCAACGTGATCTGGGTGTCATGGTGCACCAGTCATTGAAAGCAAGCATGCAGGTGCAGCAGGCAGTGAAGAAAGCGAATGGTATGTTGGCATTCATAGCAAGAGGATTTGAGTTTAGGAGCAGGGAGGTTCTGCTGCAGTTGTACAGGGCCTTGGTGAGACCGCACCTGGAGTATTGTGTGCAGTTTTGGTCTCCTAACCTGAGGAAAGAAGTTCTTGCCTTAGAGGGAGTACAGAGAAGGTTCACTAGATTAATCCCTGGGATGGCGGGACTTGCATATGAGGAAAGACTGGATAGACTGGGCTTGTACTCGCTGGAATTTAGAAGACTGAGGGGGGATCTTATAGAAACATATAAAATTCTTAAGGGGTTGGAGAGGCTAGATGCGGGAAGATTGTTCCCGATGTTGGGGGAGTCCAGAACCAGGGGTCACAGCTTAAGGATAAGGGGGAAGTCTTTTAGGACCGAGATGAGAAAACATTTCTTCACACAGAGAGTGGTGAGTCTGTGGAATTCTCTGCCACAGAAGGTAGTTGAGGCCAGTTCATTGGCTATATTTAAGAGGGAGTTAGATGTGGCCCTTTTTGCTAAAGGGATCAGGGGGTATGAAGAGAAGGCAGGTACAGACTACTGAGCTGGATGATCAGCCATGATCATATTGAATGGCAGTGCAGGCTCGAAGGGCTGAATGGCCTACTCCTGCACCTATTTTCTATGTTTCTATGAAAATGCCTGTAAGCAGGATTCTGTTCTCTCGATTTTTCTCAATTTAACTTTCCCCTTCTAAACACAGTAATTCATTTTGTGGTGTGATTAAAAAGAAATGTAATGTCCAGAGTATGAGTTTAGCAACTCAAAAGTAGCAAATTAAAATTAATCAGAAAAAATGGCCATGAAAGCTGACAAAATTACTGTGAGTATAGTCATTCTTCTCATATGAATTTGGAAATGTCATTTGGTGGGAATATCTGACATTACTACTTTCATTCAAATTAAACAAATTAATCTCTGGTAGATAACGGATGAATGTGACCCAGAGCAAGGACTTTGCTAAAAGGTAGGTGACACCGAAGCTATCTGCTCTATCAGCCTAGCTTGGATACGTGAGCACAAGACCTGAGATCTTGCCACATCTTTCTTTTCAGGAGGTCCAGTGGCTTTACAAGAACAAATGATGTACACAGCTGAATAAATACAGCTGTCGTTAAAACAGAGCCAAAGCTTCTGAAAATTGTTTGAATACATGTTTATTTATTGTGAATCTAAATAAGAGAGTGGCCTAGAAATTTATTGATCCAGAGTTCATTTCCACAATAAAATCACTAAAGTCCCATAGTCTGCACTTGCACAATTTATTTATGGTTTCAGTGTGAAAGACAAAATGCTGTTGAACATACATTTCGATTCGTTCATATATCCTTGAAGGCGTGGATATGTGCTGTACTCAATAATAAACCCTTAATTAATTGCATTCTTGAATAATTTCACAATGACTAATCTGATGACTTCATTGCAGCCCATTATCACATGAAAAGGTGACTGTGATTTAAAGCTGCTACATTATTCTATAGACGTCATGTGATTGACTGCCCTCTGTGTTGGAGCAGTTGTAAAGATTTGCAGAACCAGCCAGAATAGCTCTTGGAACAAATAATCATTCAGTGCTGAAACTCTTGAGTTGTGAAATCTATTTGGTTTTTTAGACAATAGACAATAGGTGCAGGAGGAGGCCATTTGGCCCTTCGAGCCAGCACCGCCATTGAATGTGATCATGGCTGATCATTCTCAATCAGTACCCCATTCCTGCCTTCTCCCATACTCCCTGACTCCGCTATCCTTAAGAGCTCTATCTTGCTCCCTCTTGAATGCATTCAGAGAATTGGCCTCCCCTGCCTTCTGAGGCAGAGAATTCCACAGATTCACAACTCTCTGACTGAGAAAGTTTTTCCTCATCTGAGTTTTAAATGGCCTACCCCTTATTCTTAAACTGTGACCCCTTGTTCTGGTCTCCCCCAACATTGGGAACATGTTTCCTGCCTCTAATGTGTCCAACCCCTTAATAATCTTATACGTTTCGATAAGATCTCCTCTCATCCTTCTAAATTCCAGTGTATACAAACCTAGTCGCTCCAGTCTTTCACTTACTTTTACTCACAGAGATCAAACACTAAAGTGGCAAATAGGATGTGCAAAAAACAAAGTGCTGGAGGAACTCAAGTCAGGCAGCATCTGTGCAGGGAATGAAAATGTATGCTTAACTAGTGTTTAATGGTCATATGTACTAGCAACGGACCAATGAAATTTTTGCTGCGGTTTACAGGCACATAACTGCAATAACTTAGCAAATAAATATACATGAATCAATCATACAATCAATTAATAATTAGTACTGTTCAGTAGCAGACCATAATAGTACAAATCCGAAGTCTGCAGAGCAACCAAATCAAAATTCATTGTAGTTTAATGGAGATGTGTGGGGCAGCAATTTTTACACAGAAAGTGGTGGATGCCTGGAACGTGCTGCCAGGAACGATGGTGAAGGCAGATATTAGTGGCATTTAAAAGGCTTTTAACTGGGCATGGATATACAGGGAATGGAGTCATATGAATCACTTGCAGCCAGAGGAGATCAGTTTAATGGCATCATATTCGGCACAGACATTGTGGGCTGAAGGGCGTGCTCCTGTGCTGTACTGTTCAATGTTCTAACTAATTATAGTTAATCTACCAGTACCTGTCATCCAGCCAATGGCTAGTTCAATAATGCTGTTATTAGTATTAGTATTAACACAGTAACTTCAGAAATTCTTGAGAATTACGAATTTAGAACCTGCAACCACTTATTCTGGAAGAGAAAAACCCAATCATAGATGAGTTAAAGAATTTGTCACAGTTTTGTAACTTCAGAATGATTCCAAATCATGAAACACAAGATCTATTTACCTGTGACGTGGCCTACGAGAATGTTCATGCAAAATTCTCATGAAATGCACATTTGGAAATATGTTAGTTTTCTATACCCATGTAATGTGGGAAATTCTGCGACAATAGACAATAGACAATAGGTGCAGGAGTAGGCCATTCAGCCCTTTGAGCCAGCACCGCCATTCAATGCGATCATGGCTGATCACTCTCAATCAGTACCCCGTTCCTGCCTTCTCCCCATACCCCCTCACTTCGCTATCCTTAAGAGCTCTATCCAGCTCTCTCTTGAAAGCATCCAACGAACTGGCCTCCACTGCCTTCTGAGGCAGAGAATTCCACACCTTCACCACTCTCTGACTGAAAAAGTTCTTCCTCATCTCCGTTCTAAATGGCCTACCCCTTATTCTTAAACTGTGGCCCCTTGTTCTGGACTCCCCCAACATTGGGAACATGTTTCCTGCCTCTAATGTGTCCAATCCCCTAATTATCTTATATGTTTCAATAAGATCCCCCCTCATCCTTCTAAATTCCAGTGTATACAAGCCCAATTGCTCCAGCCTTTCAACATACGACAGTCCCGCCATTCCGGGAATTAACCTAGTGAACCTACGCTGCACGCCCTCCATAGCAAGAATATCCTTCCTCAAATTTGGAGACCAAAACTGCACACAGTACTCCAGGTGCGGTCTCACCAGGGCCCGGTACAACTGTAGAAGGACCTCTTTGCTCCATGGAGAGGACAGATATGCATATGGGTGCTGAAGTAAATCAATGAGTGCAGAAATGATAGCACCTTCTTCATTGGGCCAGGTTGACATGATAAGGGGTATCCAAGAAGGTAAACCTTAAATTATCTAAATGTAGAGGGTGGGGAAACATGTAATTATTGTCAGTGCAACCGTGCAACCATTCAACTCAGTTATGTCCAATTCAGAATTTGAAAATCTACTATTGTAATCAAGACAACCATTCAACTTAATTGTGTCCATTGAGACACATAAAATAAAAGGTTCAACAGGATTCTATGATTAATGGCAAAACAAAGCTATGCAAAAACTCAGGTGAGATATTAAAATCACTGGCCCAGATGATGTGCACTGAGTTTTTTCAATATTCATTACATTGAATGGGCAAACATGGTGTAAGACGGTACGTTACTATACAGAGGTTGGATAATTCTATTCACACTTGGCTGGAATCAAATATTCAGTTTTCATGCAGTGCACCCAAATCAGAACAAGATCAAACTCTCCTATAATTGCCATTGGGGGCCTAAGAGCTATATACTTACTCAGCAAAGTGCTAATCTGGTGTTCTACAGGTCATCATCTTACCTGAGATTATATAGACAGGAAGAAGCTATTGATATTGCACTAGCTCCTGTGAAAACAAAGCTCAGCATGATAAAAGAAGATGAAACTGAGCTAAGATGGAAGGAAAAAAGGAAGCTATTTAGAAGATGAAATTATTTTTAAAAACCTGCAATGCTGGAAACGTGAAATAGAAATAGAAAATATTGGATCAGCAAGTCAGGTAACATCTCTGGGAAGAGAAACAAAATTAATGTTTCAATTGTTTGATTAGAATATTAGAGAGAGAATGTGTAGGAAAGAATTGTAGATGCTGGTTGTACCGATTTAGTTCAGGCCTTCTCTATCTTTCAGTCTGAAGAAGGGTTTCTTTTCGAAACATCGCCTATTCCTTTTCTCCGGAGATGGTGCCTGACCCACAGAGTTGCTCCAGTATTTTGTGTCTCTCTTTAGAGAGAAAATGGCAGATAGACCATTTTCAAATTACTACAGCTGGACGTGTTCTCTTTCCTGAAAATGGAAGAGGGTCCAAAAGACATTCTGGTGAATCAAGGAAATAACCAACTGATCTCAGAGCAAAACAAGATTTTGATCATATTGGAGAGATATGAGTTATTAAGAAGTCTGTTGAAATTGAAATTGTATTGCATACATGGAAATAATCTTCTTCCATGCTCTTCTTTTTAAAAGGTGAAGGCTGGTAAAATAAGAGGATATTCAGTGCTGAAGGTATTCTGAAACTTGGCAGTGTATGATCACAGTCGAAAATCCACAATCTCATCATCCACATAGAAACATAGAAACGTAGAAAATAGGTGCAGGAGTAGGCCATTCGGCCATTCAATATTATCATGGCTGATCATCCAACTCAGTATCCCGTAACTGCCTTCTCTCCATACCCCCTGATCCCTTTAGCCACAAGGGCCACATCTAACTCCCTCTTAAATATAGCCAATGAACTGGCCTCAACTACCTTCTGTGGCAGAGAATTCCACAGATTCCACAGATTCACCACTCTCTGTGTGAAAAAAAACTTTCTCATCTCGGTCCTAAAAGACTTCCCCCTTATCCTTAAACTGTGATCCCTTGTTCTGGACTTCCCCAACATCGGGAACAATCTTCCTGAATCTAGCCTGTCCAACCCCTTAAGAATTTTGTAAGTTTCTATAAGATCCCCCCTCAATCTTCTAAATTCCTGCGAGTACAAGCCGAGTCTATCCAGTCTTTCTTCATATGAAAGTCCTGCCATCCCAGGAATCAATCTGAGAAGAGGATGACATACCAAGGTACCCGAGAGCTTTTGCAGCTATTATCATCTGCAAGAATAGGAACAAGTCCAACTGCGCTAACGACAGAGAGGTTCCCATGCTGTTGGACACAGGGAAAGTTATTACCAGATCCCTCCACAACGACATTCGTTTGTGGCTGAAGCACCTCTCCTCAAATCACAGTATGGATATCATTCTTCTAGAGGTGCAGTTGACACAATCCTTCCCTTACAGCAACACCAGGAAAATTGGAGTGAGATACAGCAGCTCCAAACAAGGCATTTCTTGACCTCACTAAATTATTTGACTCTTTCATTGGGAGGGACTGTGAAATATCTCCTTCAAATTCGGCTACCCGCAGATATTTGTTTTCATCTTACTTTTGCTACATGATGGCAGCCACAGACATAAAAACAGCTTTTTTTCCCACGAGCATCTCCTGTCTAATATGTGGAAAACTCTCCAACATTGACTTCACCAGCTATTTCACACACAAAACCACAGTAGAAGCATGCCATCCTTGATCATAAGGGATTGCTGGAGAAGGAGAAAAAGTACTGTCATGTCGCTGATTGCCCTCTGGGTTGTAACAATTATATATAGATGCTTGCTGAACCAGTCTGGGGTGCCTCTTCAAATAAATAATTAAGCAACGCTAGAACTCCAGAGGTGTGTTCAGTTCCTCACCCATAGTATTACACAAACAATGCAGACAAAATATATCTCACATCGCTTGTCAGTAAACTCAGATTTAATTTTGATGTTGGAAGCAAAGTTAAGGTTTTTAATGGAAGGAAATCATAGCTAAAATGTGATGATTATTGAAGTACAGGCAATTGTATTAGCTTTTTCCACTGTCATGTCTTGTATTTTATATTTGACATCCAATATTGCTTTGCAATAAATAACAAAATCAAATTTAAGTTGATCTGAGAATGGTTTCTTTGTTTTTATTAGTAGGGAAACTATTGATTTGTGACTGCAGATTTTATTGAGCAAGATCTTACTGACCCAGTTTCTCTGCTAGTGGTCATTTCAAGCTCTGTGATGTGGTTCATATGCAGCGAAACAGTTCTACTGTCCTGTATTCTCCAGTGTAACAGTGCGATCTCCAGCTGTGCAGCAATGAGGCCCCAGCAGTGAAATCCAATGCCAACTTTTGAGAACCAGCAAAGCTGGGGTCAGGATTTTGCCAAGCATTAAAAATGTCAGTAATTCTTAAAGAAGGAAAAAGATGAAAGGGTTTGGGGAGATAATTTTGGCAAATTAATTCCCTAGCACCAATAGTAGAGGTGTTAGATTCAAGGACTGTCAAGGCGCCAGAGCTACAGGGATTTTGATCTTAGAGGGTGATCGGGATAAAGGAGTAAGACAATGAAGGTATTTGAAAACACATTAAACTTTTACCTCGCCTGGAACCAAGGTAAATCAACCACCATGGGCAGACAGGGTCTGCTGAAACTCTGCCCTGATGATGTAATGACTTGGGCTTGGGATAATCGACCACTAACAAGCACAACCCCTGTGTGGTAAAGTTCTATGATTATATTATATTTAAAAGAAAACTCATCTTTATATTGACACTGGTGGAACTCATAAACTGAAAGCTCATAGGTTATAGTTGTATCAGGCCATTTGGCTCAAGTCTACTCCATTCAATCATGGCTGATCTCTGCCACCTAATCTCATTTTCTGGCTTTCTCCCCATAACTCTTGACACCCATACCAATCAAGAACTTGTCTATCTCTGCCTTAAAAATATCCACTGTTTTGGTCTCCACAGCCCTCTGTGGCAATGAGTTCCACAGATTGATTACCCTCTGACTAAATAAGTTCCTCCTCACATCCATTTTAAAAGAGCGCCCTTTAATTCTGAGACTATGACCTCTGGTCCGAGACTCTCCCACCAGTGGAAACATCCTTTCCACATCAACTCTATCTGTGCCTTTCATTATTCTGTAAGTTTCAATGAGGTCCCCCCTCAACCCTCTAAACTCTCACAAGTAGAGGCCCAGTGCTGTCAAATGCTCATCATATTCTAACTCACCCATTTCTGGAATCATTCTTGTAAACCTCCTCCGGACCCTCTCCAGAACCAGCACACCCTTCCTCAGATATGGGGCCCAAATTTGCTCACTGTACTCGAAATGTGGCCTGACCAATGCCTTATAGAGCCTCAGCATTACATCTCTGTTTTTGAATTCAAGTCCTTTTGATATAAATGCGAGCATTGAAATTGCCTTCCTTCTACCAATTCAACTTGCAAATTAACTTTTTGGGAATCCTGCACCAGCACTCCCAAGTCCCTTTGCACCTCCAATTTCTGGATTTTCTCTCCATTTAGAAAATAAGCTTATTCTAGAATTTATCAATGATCTATAAATTAGGTTTAAGCAGTCAGACACTTGTAGAAAATCAGAATGATCAGTTGTGAAAATAATGATCTATAATCCTCCTGAGGACATTTGGAATACTTTTCAATTTAAGATAAGCATTGGTTGATTCTAGGAGGCATCTATCCATTTGTAAATAGATGCATTATTCTGGGATTAATGCATCTATTTACAAACATTAAGACATTATTTGCAAAAAATTGTAGATAATTTTACAAATTTATTTGGTATTGATCACTTTATAGAGATCAGTTGTAAGATTCTCATTTTTAGGTCATGTTCTTCGTCAGGTACATTTCCAATTTTAGGAGGGTGGGTTAGAATGCAGCAAAGGGATCTGTTGGGGTCTATGTACTAAGTACAAGAACATCCTGACAGATTTGTGAAGAGGATGCTATGAGGCTGCAGGGTGACTTGATAGGTTGGGTGAGTGGGCAGATTCTCATCAGTTAATCAAGCCTCCGAATATACTGCTTTCAAAATTATACCTCAATACAGGTACCCTGGAGCCTCTACGCATCTATTTTTGGTTCCCATCCATTACGTGGCAACACAAAGATTGATACAAAATTAAATTGTGGAGAGGACTGAAGAAGGCTACATAGGAATAGAGGTAGGCCAAGAGAAAGGGCTAGGATCTGGTAAATTGGCTGTAATGTGAGAGAATCTGAAATTATCTATTTTGGTAAGAAATGTAAAACAAAAGCATATTGTTTAAATGCATCAAGTAATTAAGAAAGTTAATGGATGGCATTGTCGTTATAGGGATAACTGAACACAAATGTAGGGAGGTGATGCCTCAGGATCTTGGTGAGACTACATCTGGAATTCAGTGTAAAGTCATTTTCTTATTTCAAAAATGATGTAAATGTGTTGAAAACAGTTGAGAGGTTCATTAGATTCTTACCTAGAATGGACAGGTAGGACTGTGAGGAAAGATTGGATGAGCTTGTGTCTTCTAGATTAAAAATACAAACTGCCGGAATTATCTAAATAGACAGGGCAGCACCTGTGGGGGGAAATAGACAGATGATCCTTTGGGTCCAAGCCCTTCTTCAGACTGATGGGGTAGAGGGGAAATACCAGACAGAAAAGGGTGAGGGGAAGGGGGAAGGCAAGATATTATCTGCTGTTTTTATCTCCTTAAGTCTTCTAGAGTTTAGAACATAAGTGACTTGATTAAGACACATAAGATCTTGACGGATCTTTACAGTGTGGATGTGGAAAATATGTTACCTGCTGTTGGAGAATCTATAAATAGGAATCTGTTTAAAAAATAGGGGGCATCTGTTTATGAGATAGATGAGGGTTTTTTTCTATTTTTCTCAGAAGGTAGTGGGTCTCTGGAGCTCTTTTCCTCAAAGACTGGTAGAAGCAGAGACGGAATAATTTTAAGATTAAGTTAAATACTTGCCAGGAAAAGAGTAAAAGATTACAGTGAACATACAAGAATGCAGAGTTAAGATTATAATCATATCAGCCATGACCTGATTGAATGACAAATCAAGTAGAAGAGGTTGAATGGCCTATCCCAAATCTATATGTTCATATTTCTCCTGCTCATAGGTAAAAACACATATCAGTTTCCACATCTATGCTGAGGAAACTGAGCTCTACCTCACCATTACTACTTCAATATTGTCTTTAAGTCTTCAGACTATTTGTCTGATTTCCAGTAGTGGATGGGCAAAAATTGCTTCTAAATAAATAATGGGAAACTGGAGCCTTTGTCCTTGCCACAATTTCATTTTTTAAAGTCATCAACTCCATTACTAGTCCAGGTATTTGGCTAGCACTGAAACAGTTCTTTGCAATCTTGGTGTCATACTTGTTTCCAAGATGTCTCATTTCATCTGCTGTTGAAATCAACAGGTGCTATCATTTGATAGACACAAAAAGCAGGACAGGTTGTATCTCTGGAGAGAAGGAATGGGTGATGTTTCGGGTCAAGAGAAGGATATGAGCCAAATGCAAGCAGGTGGGACTATTTAAATGGGGCATGTTGGTTGACATGGGCAAATTGTCTGTTTTCACGCTTCATGACTGTACGACTCATGATTTATGCCTTTGCTACCTCTTGTTTTAACTATGGCAAAAATATTTCCATGGCTTCCCTCATTCTAATTTCCATGAAGTTTAAATTATTCTATTACCTGTGTTTCAACTTGCAGCGACATTAATGAACAGGGAAATAGAATCTGAGAGTAAATTTATGATAAACATAAAAACAAATTGTGAGAGCTTTTATTGGTAGGCAAAAAAGGAAAGATGACAAAAGGAAAGATGACAATGTGAATCTATTACAGAGAAAGGAGAATTCAGTTGGGGATATAGTTGGTGAAAGCTGATAAATTCCAAAGACACTTTGATTTGCAATATTTCCAAAGTCTACTGGTTGTGGAATAATCACTCACTATCTAAGAAAGGAAGGAGAATGATTATTTCAGGAGCAGGAAAAATGCTGAAATATATGAAAAGGGATGTAATACTGAAATAGAACACACTTTAAAAGAAAAATAATTGAGCAGGGTACGCATGGATGTATGAAAAGAATTTCATGCTTAACTCATCTATCGGATTTATTTGCGGATGTAACCAGTTTAATAGCTAAACAGGAACCAGATGAGGAACAAGAAAGAGGTGATCATTTTGTTGGGGGTGTACGACAGACCCCCGAATAGTCAACGGGAATTAGAAGAATAAATATGCCAGGAGATTGCAGACAGTTGCAGGTCAAATAAGGTTATTGTAGTATGGGATTTTAACTTTTCCAATATTGACTGGGAAAACCATAGTGTGAAGGGTTTAAATGGGGTGCAACTCCTTAAAAGTGTTCAGGAGTTTTTCTCAAGCAGTATGTAAAGGCCCCCTACATGTGAGAGGGCAACATTGGATCTAGTATTGGGAAATTGGGAAGTGCAAGTTCAGGGCCGGATTAAGCTAGTGCGGGGCCTGTATCTAGGGTTGCCAACTTTCTCACTCCCAAATCCGGGACAAGGAGACGTCACCGCCCCACATGACCTCACCCAGCCAGCGGTCACGTGCTCCTGCTCCACCAATGGCGGCTGCCCAGGCCGGGAGGCGGCGCCCGGGCCTACGCTGTCTGGAGGTTAGGGATGCCAACTGTCCCATATTAGCCAGGACATCCCGTATATTGGGCTTAATTGGCTTGTCCGGGGGGGGGGGGGCACTGGAGGCTTGGACACAATAGGTCCCAGACAGTGTAGGTAGGAAAAAAACTGCAGATGCTGGTTAAAATCTGTGCCTACCTTCTGGAGGTTGGAACAGTGTTGGCTCGGACGCTGCCTAATGGAGGTTGTGTAGCAACCTGCCTCCTGGCTGCTATTGGTGGAACAGGAGTATGTGGCCGCTGGCTGAGTGAGGTCACCTGGGGCATGGGGTGGTGACATCACCTTGTCCCGTATTTGGGAGTGCACCCCTAGGGGAGGTAGACACAAAATGTTGGAGTAACTCAGCGGGTTAGGCAGCATCTCGGGAGAGAATGAATGAGCGATGTTTCAGGTTGAAACCCTTCAGAAGGGCCTCGACCCTAAATTTCACCCGTCTTCTGCTGGACCTCCAAGAGGCGGGTGGTGAGAACTTCGCCATGGACGACGAGGGTGACGAAAGTATCCACAAACTGAAGGAGAAGGTGAAGAAGAGGAAGGAGCGAGGATTTGGTTCCGAGGAAGGCGCTGGATTCAGGCTGCGACTCCTGCGAGCACCGAGCCAGGCTCTCAACGCTTGGTGGAAGGGTGGATCCTGTTTGTGACCGGGATCCACGAGGAAGACACCGAGGAGGACATCCATGACAAGTTTGCCGAGTACGGCGAGATCAAGAACCTGCACCTCAACCTAGACCGGTGTAGAGCTACCTCAAGGCCTATGCTCTGGTGGAGTACGAGACCTAAGCTACTCGGAGGAGCAGGCGGCCATGGAGGGTTTGAACGGGTTGGAGCTGGCCGGGCTGCCCATCAGCGTGGACTGGGGCTTCGTCAGGGGGCCCCCTAGGAGCAAGAGGCAGAGTGGCCACTGGAGAAGCCAGAGCTGGCTGGACCGGAAGCGTCACTTAGCCGGAACAGAGTGCGGAGTGACTGGTCGGACGGAGCGGCCCGCACAGCACCGGGGACCGAGACACGCCTGCAGATCGCCGTGCGCAAATTGAGCCGTGTGTTACAGGGGCCGTTTAATCTCAGTCGGGACTGTTGTGGGGCTGGGGGGAGGGTGGGGAGGGTAGGGAAGGGTAAGGTTGCCTTGTGCAAAACAACATTCAGAAATAAAGTCTTTTAGTTTTTTAAAAATCTTCAATCTGAAGAATCATTTAGTGTGGGGCCCTCGAAAATGCGGGGCCCATAGCATTTGCTCCTTTTTTTACTAGGTTAATCCGGCACTGGGCAAGTTAATGAAGTGTTTGTGGAGGAGCCTTTTGGGACCAGTGACCACAGTCCGATTAGGTTTAAGATAACTGTGGATAGGGACAGAGAGGGCCCATATGTTAAAATGCTCAACTGGGGTAAGGCCAACTTTGAGGGTGATCAAGTGCATCTCTAGAGGAGTTTTGGGAACTAAGGATTAAACTGAAAAAGGAGATCAGAAGGTCAAAAAGAGGCCAGGAGATAACTCTGGCAGGTAGCATTAAAGGCAATCCTAAAAGATTTATTAAATACATAAGGGGGAAAAGGGTAACTGGAGAGAGAGTGGAACCTCTCAGGAATCAAAGCAGTCACCTCTGTGTGGAGCCGTAGGAGATGGGCAAGGTCCTCAATCAGTATTTCTCCTCTGAATTTACTGATGGAGGAACTTGGAACAGTCAATGGAAGTGTCTTGAGAGCAGTTAGTGTTACCATCAAAGATGTACCGAAGGTGCTATTGTGTTTGAAGGTAGACAAATTTCCAGGGCTTGTTCAGATATATCCAAGGACATTGTGGGAAACCAAAGAGGAAATTGCGGGAGCCTGATTGACATTTACGGGAAAGAAAGCTCACAAAGGGATAGGAGAGTATGGTCAAGTGTGATAGGATTCGATGTGAAAGGTGAGATGAGTAATGAATTAAAAGTATTGTATATGAATACGCGAAGCATAAGAAGTAAAGTAGATGAGCTTGCGGCTCAGTTAGAGATGGGTAGATATGACATTGTGGGGATTACAGAGACGTGGCTGCAGGAGGATCGGGCCTGGGAACTTATTATTCAGGGTTATACATCCTATAGAAAGGACAGGCAGGTGGGCAGAGGAGGTGGGGTAGCTCTGCTAGTGAGGGACGAAATTCAGTCCCTTGCGAGGAGGACATAGGGACTGACGAGGTAGAGTCACCGTGGATAGAGTTGAGGAATTGTAACGGTAAGAAGACACTAATTGGAGTTTTCTACAGACCCCCAAATGGTAGCCCGGATGTAGGGTGTAAGTTGAAGCAGGAGTTAAAGCTGGCATGTAACAAAGGTAATGGCACTGTGGTGATGGGGGATTTCAATATGCAGGTAGACTGGGAAAATCATGTTGGTTCTGGGCCCCAAGAAAGAGAGTTTGTAGAGTGCCTCTGAGCAGGGCCGTTTTTACAGCATTATGGGCCCCCGGGCAAAGCAGTGTACTGGGGCCCCTACTGTTACTCTCCCCCACCCCCCTTTCCCTACCAGCCCCCCCCTGTCGGGCCGGCGAAAAGCACTTACCGAAAAGCACTTAGCGATGGACTTAGGGTGCTACATTGTTGCGAAAAGCACTTACAGATCGCTGTGAGAAGCACTTAGGGACTGAAAATGTTGCGAAAAAAAGCACTTATTGAACCTACATTTTTAAAGTAGTATTTATTTATTGCAAGTCACTTAACATACACAGATCAGCATGGGGCCCCTATGCTCGTGGGGCCCCGGGCAAGTGCCCATCAGGCCCATGCGTTAAGACGGCCCTGCCTCTGAGATGGATTCTTAGAGCAACGTGCTGGAGCTGACCAGAGAAAGAGCAATTCTGGATTTAGTGTTGTCCAATGAATCCGATTTGATAAGAGTACTCAAGGTAAAGGAGCCGCTTGGAGGTACTGATCATAATATGATTAGTTTTAATCTGCAATTTGAGTGGGAGAAGGTTAAATCAGAAGTGTCAGTGTTGCAGTTGAACAAAGGGGACTATGAAGGCATGAGAGAGGAGCTGCCCAAGGTCAAATGGAAAGGGATCCCAGAAGGAATGACGGTGGAACAGCAATGACAGGAATTTCTGGGCATAATCTGGAAGATGCAGGATCATTTCATTCCAAAGAGGAAGAAAGATTTTAAGGGGAGTAGGAGGCAACCGTGGCTGACAAGGGAAGTTAGGGATGGAATAAAACTAAAAGAAAAGATGTATAACACAGCAAAGAGTAGTGGGAAGCCTGAGGATTGGGAAACTTTCAAAGGACAACAGAAGGTAACAAAACGGGTAATACGGGCTGAAAAGATGAAGTATGAGGGGAAACTGGCCAAGAATATAAAGAAAGACAGTAAAAGCTTCTTTAGATATGTTAAGAGAAAAAGATTAGCATAAACAAATGTGGGTTCCTTGAAGGCAGACAGGGGTGAAATTATTATGGGTAACAAGGAAATGACAGAAGAGTTGAACAGGTACTTTGGATCTGCCTTCACCAAGTAAGACACAAACAATCTCCCAGATGTACTAGAGGACAGAGGATTTAGGGGGATTGGGGAACTGAAAGAAATTTGCATTAGGCGAGAAATAGTATTGGGTAGACTGATGGAACTGAAGGTTGATAAATCCCCAGGGCCTGATGGTCTGCATCCCAGGGTACTCAGGGAGGTGGCTCTAGAAATAGTGGACGCATTGGTGATCATTTTCCAATGTTCAAAAGATTCAGGATCAGTTCCTGTGGTTTGGAGGATAGCTAATGTTATCCCACTTTTCAAGAAAGGAGCGAGAGAGAAAACGGGGAATTACAAACCAGTTAGCCTGACATCGGTGGTGGGGAAGATGCTGGAGTCAATTATTAAAGAAGTAATAACGGTGCATTTGGATAGCAGTAAAAGGATAAGTTCAAGTCAGCATGGATTTATGAAAGGGAAATCATGCTTGACTAAACTCTGGAATTTTTTGAGGATGTGACAAGTAAAATGGATGGAGGGGAGCCAGTGAATGTTACGTGTCTAGACTTTCAGAAAGCCTTTGATAAGATCCAACACGGAACCCACATGTTATTGGGGGTAGGGTATTGGGGGTAGGTGGTCGGAGTAAACGAGTCCTTTTCAGAATGGCAGGCAGTGGCGGGTGGAGTACCGCAAGGCTCGGTGTTGGGGCCGCAACTATTTACCATATATATTAATGATTTGGATGAAGGAATTAGAAGTAACACTAACAAGTTTGCAGATGACACAAAGCTAGGTGGCAGTGTGAACTGCAAAGAGGATGTTGGGAGGTTGCAGGGTGAACTGGACAGGTTGAGTGAGTGGGCAGATGTATTGCAGATGCACTATAATGTAGATAAATGTGAGGTTATCCACTTTGGCGGCAAAAACATGGAGGCACATTATTATCTCAATGGTGTCAGGGTAGATAAGGGGGAAGTGCAGCAAGACCTGGGTGTCCTTGTACACCAGTCACTGAACGTTGGTGTACAGGTACAGCAGGCAGTGAAGAAAGCTAATGGCATGTTGGCCTTCATAACGAGAGGATTTCAGTATAGGAATAAAGAGGTTCTTCTGCAGTTGTATAGGGCCCTGGTAAGACCATATCTGGAGTATTGTGCACAGTTTTGGTCTCCTAATTTGAGGAAGGACATCCTTGCAATTGAGGCAGTGCAACTTAGGTTCACGAGTTTGATCTGTGGGATGGTGGGACTGTCATAAGAGGAAAGATTGAAAAGGCTAGGCTTGTATTCACTGGAGTTTAGAAGGGTGAGAGGGGATCTTATAGAGACATATAAAATTATAAAAGGACTGGACAAACTAGTTGCAGGAAAAATGATCCCAATGTTGGGGCAGTCCAGAACCAGGGGCCACAGTCTTAGAATAAAAGGGAGGCCATTTAGACAATAGACAGTAGGCCATTCGGAGCCAGCACCGCCATTCAATGTGATCATGGCTGATCATTCACAATCAGTACCCCATTCCTGTCTTCTTCCCATACCCCCCTGACTCCGCTATCTTTAAAAGCTTTTTCTAACTCTCTCTTGAAAGCATCCAGAGAATTGGTCTCCACTGCCTTCTGAGGCAGAGAATTCCACAGATTTACAGCTCTCTGACTGAAAAAGGTTTTCCTCATCTCCGTTCTAAATGGCCTACCCCTTATTCTTAAACTGTGGCCCCTGGTTCTGGACTCCCCCAACATTGGAAACATGTTTCCTGCCTCTAAAGTGTCCAATCCCTTAATTATCTTATATGCTTCAATAAGATCCCCTCTCATCCTTCTAAATTTCAGTGTATACATCCCTAGTCGCTCCAGTCTTTCAACATACGACAGTCCTGCCATTCCGGGAATTAACCTCGTGAACCTACGCTGCATGCCCTCAATAGCAAGAATAACCTTCCTCAAATTTGGGGACCAAAACTGCTCACAGTACTCCAGGTGCGGTCTCACTAGGCCCTGTACAACTGCAGAAGGACCTCTTTGCTCCTATACTCAACTCTGCTAGTGATAAAGGCCAACATGCCATTAACTTTCTTCACTGCCTGCTGTACCTGCATGCTAACTTTAAGTGACGGTTGAACAAGGACAGCCAGATCTCTTTGTACGTCCCCTTTTCCTAACTTGACACCATTAAGATAATAATCTGCCTTCCTGTTCTTACCACCAAAGTGGATAACTTCACATTTATCCACATTAAACTGCATCTGCCGTGTATCTGGCCACTCACACAACCTGGCCAAGTCACCCTGCATCCTCATAGCATCCTCCTCACAGTTCACACTGCCACCCAGCTTTGTGTCATCCGCAAATGAGCTAATGTTACTTTAATCCCTTCATCTAAGTCATTAATGTATATTGTAAATAGCTGTGGTCCCAGCACTGAGCCTTGCGGTACCCCACTAGTCACTGCCTGCCCACTTCCAGTTTAAATTTCATTTGGAATATTTTGGAGGACCAAGAACCAAGAACCATTCTGAAAGGGACCCGTTAATCCCTACTCTTCGTTCCCTGTCTGCCAACCAATTTTCTAACCATGTCAGCAGCACCCTACCCCCAATACCATGTGCTCTAATCTTGCCCACTAGTCTCCTATGTGGGACCTTATCAAAGGCTTTCTGAAAGTCCAGGTACCCTAAATCCACTGGCTCTCCCTTGTCCATTTTCCTAGTTACATCCTCAAAAAATTCCAGAAGATTAGTCAAGCATGATTTCCCCTTCGTAAATCCATGCTGACTCAGAATGATCCTGTTACTGCTATCCAAATGTTCCACAATTTCTTCTTTTATAATTGACTCCAGCATCTTCCCCACCACTGATGTCAGGCTAACTGGTCTATAATTTCCCGTTTTCTCGCTCTCTCCTTTCTTAAAAAGTGGGATAACATTAGCTACCCTCCAATCCACAGGGACTGACCCTAAATCTATAGAACATTTAAAACTGAGATGAGAAGGAACTTTTTCACCCAGTGTTGTGAATTTGTGGAATTCTCTGCAACAGAGGGCAGTGGAGGCCAAATCACTGGATGAATTTAAGACAGAGTTAGATAGAGCTCTGGGGGCTAGTGGAATCAAGGGATATGGGGAGAAGTTGGGCACAGATTACTGATTGTGAATGATCAGCCATGATCACAATGAATGGCGGTGCTGGCTCGATGGGCCAAATGGCCTCCTCCTGCACCTATTTCAACAGTTCAACAGTTCAACAGAGCTTTATTTGTCATTCGGTACCAAGGTACCGAACGAAACTACATAGCAGTCACACACAAAAAAGAACACAAGACACATGACCCCAACACAAACGTCCATCACAGTGACTCCAAACACCCCCTCACTGTGATGGAGGCAACAAAACTTCCACTCTCTTCCCCACACCCACGGACAGACAGCTCGTCCTCGACCGACCCGCACAGTCCCCACAAGGGGATGGAAGTCCCCGCGGCCGAGTCGCACCGGGTGCTGAAACGTCTCGCGGCCGAACCGGGCGGTGGAAGGCCCCGCGACCGAGCCGTGCGCAGCTAAGTCCCGCGGCCGAGCCGCACCGGGCGATGGAAGGCCCCGCAGCCAAGCCGCACCGGGCGATGTTAAGTCCAGCGGCCGAGCCGCACCAGCGATGAAAAGTCCCACGGCCGAGCCGCGCCGGGCGATGTTAGGCCCCGCGGCCGAGCCGCGCTGGGCGATGTTAAGTCCAGCGGCCGAGCCGCACCAGCGATGAAAAGTCCCGCGGCCGAACCGCACCGGGCGATGTTAGGCCCCACGGCCCGGGCACTGTTAAGTCCCGCGGCCGAGCCGCACCAGCGATGTTAGGCCCCGCGGCCGAGTCGCACCGGGCGATGGAAGGCCCCGCGGCCAAGCCGCACCGGGCACTGTTAAGTCTAGCGGCCGAGCCGCGCCGGGCGATGTTAAGTCCAGCAGCCGAGCCGCACCGGGCGATGGAAGGCCCCGCGGCCGAGCCGCACCCCGCGCCGTGAGGAAGAGACCTAAAAGAGAAAGGTTTCCCCCACCCACACCACCACCACCCCCCACACATACACAAAAAAAAAAAAAAAAAAACCATCCCAACACCGACACACAACAAAAAAAAAAGGAAAAAAGACGAACAGACTGCTAGCGAGCCGCAGCCGTTAGGCGCCGCCACTTCCGCTGTTCTTAAATACAGGAGAGGTGCCAGAAGACTGGAGGATGGCAAATGTTGTGCCTCTTTTCAAGAAGAGCTGCAGGGAAATTGCTGGGAACTATAGGCCGGTGACCTTAACATCTGTAGTTGGAAAGTTACTGGAGAATATTCTGAGGGATATGTTATACAGGCATTTGGACGGGCAAAGGCTGATTAGGGATGGTCAGCATGATTTTGTATGTGGAAGGTCATGTCTCACAAATCTGATTGTTTTTTTGAAGATGTGACAATAAAGGTCGATGAGGGCAGAGCTGTAGATGTTGTATGCATGGATTTCAGTAAGGCATTCGATAAGGTTCCGCATGGTTGGCTGCTCTGGAAGGTTAGATCGCATGGGATCGAAGGAAAGATAGCTGAATGGATAGCAAATTGGCTCTATGGAAGGAAGCAGAGGGTGATGGTGGAAGGTTGCTTCTGTGAGATGTAACTTTGGTGCTCACAATCACGATGCCAGAGACAAAGTCGTGGTAACAAGAAATATTTATTTACGAGTCTGCAGAGCCGGGTGCCTCTCCAAATCGAGACACACCGAGACACAGACAGTGTCTTCTTTTTATACAATATTATTTCTTTGAATTTCCCTCCCCTTCGTTGGATCCCCCTCCCATTCGGGCTCCTTCCAATCAGAGCGCTGAGGTGCACAATCTTCTGTACCGCCCAGGGTAACTCCCAGATCATACATCGCATGTAAATGGTAATTAGCAGTTTCAGGATCAGTGGCGTATTTGTAATATTCATTTACCTCATTAAGCAAGCGCAGTAGCTATCTACATGACTCATTTTAACCCTTTCCTGCCGCGTAGACACCTTCTTAAGATTGTGGCTGATTGTGTAGCTTATCTCTGTCCACAATCATTCTCTCAGTGTCTTAACAAAGGCAGTGTTAAATTTTTATCATCCTGTCTCTGGGTTTAATCATCCTGTCTCTCACAAACCACCCTTTTTCTTTTGCTACGCTTCCTTGATTAAACCCCATTTTCGAACCCCTTTTTCTCCAACTGATGTAGCATTCTCCTAATTTCCTTTCTCTGTGAATCCAGAACCTCCCCTGGTCGCATTATCATAATTTTCTGCACCTCCCCTCTTGCCCCCATTGTTATCGCTACAGCCTGCATCTGGCTTATGCTCCTGGTTATAAGCTCTCTAAGACAAGGTATACAACAGGGGATAAAGATCAGCCCAGCCAGTGCACATAAGATCACCAGTGCCACCGTTTTCCACCAGGATCCTCCCAGAAGGGAATTCCACCATCCAACGCCCATAAATGAGTTCCACCTTTGTATTGGAACATGTGCCAATTTCCGGATTCCTTCAGATATGTCCATTACTGCCTGTCCGTTATCGTCAATATTCAGGCAACAATTAGAGAGGTTGAATTTCCCACATACCCCTCCTTCTTCGGCTAGGATGTAGTCCAGGGCCAATCGATTTTGGTATATTGCTGTTCTCATCTGCGTTTGCTGCTTTGCCAACATCTCTAGTGCGGCAGCCGTCCGATTAGTGATCACCTCCAATACCGCCTGTAAGCGTATTAACCGGTTTAGCATGTACACTGGGGTACGATATCCCCAGGAACCATCCTGAGCCCAGATGGCTGGCCCATAATATGAAATGATTCGGGCCGGAGGCTACTCATCATCCTCCCAGGTTCCTATCTCTAACTCCCTTTTCTTTCTTTGTAGGTGTAGGTCATCAAACACTGGGGTGCCCAGCATTCGTCCTCCTTCAGCTGGCAATAAAAAGAATCCTGGCTGCACTAACCCAATAAAACACGCTCCACTCCACCTCCCCGGGAGTACTGAGTAGGCCTTATGTCCACAGATCCAGAGTAATCCCTCTGGAGCAGGTCCACTAACCGTGTCACTTTCCCAGAGGTCCCGTAAGATTGGTAACCCCTGATATGGGTTGTTCCCTGTGCAGTTCCAGATTCGACTTTCATTGTCTGTTTTGTTTCTGACTGGGGTGATGTTTATACAGTTCCCCCAGTCTTCTTTGGCCAGATACCATTTAGGTTCCTCAGGCCACCAGGTCCGTGTCTGGTTCTCCCACAAGGTTAAGATGCGTTGACAAGGACTGATGCCGACTTCTTCTTTCCCCGGAGTCCTTGGTCGAGCTATACATTCCGTCCCTATTGGAGTGTCAGTCAAAAGCCATTCCTGGGGGCCTCGATCTCTCCCTTTCGTGATGTTCCACTCAAACAGGTCCCACACTTCGACAGTTGATCCCCTCCAAGGCCATCGAGAACTCATAAGAGGTCCTCCACAAACCCAGCAGTCCTTGACACCCAGAGTCTGAGCAATCCTGGTAGCCAGGTCCACAAAGAGATTCCCTCCGAATTCAGGAATTTCTATCTGCTTCTGTATCTCTTCGTACAAGGATACAGATACTGGAGGTCTCTTAGTTGGGGCTGGTGGGGCTGGTTGGGTTATCCCTTTTCCTTTTAGCCTGTTTATTAGGATTTCCTTTTCCCTGTCTAAATATTCCTTCCCCAATTGGGACCCCATCCCCCATTGCCCGGCTTTCCATAAGCAAAGCCATCTCTGTCCTTTGGGGCAGGTCCTATACATCCTCATTCCCGTGTATCCCAAATTCTGCACTAAGTAGTATTCTACTCCCCCCTCCTTACAGCTGGTTCTGGTCCTATGGGTATAACATGAGTCATGCACATGGGAATGATAGGTAAAAGACCTTCTGGTTTGTCCGCCATACCTGATGGGGTGGTAACATTTGTCACAGCTGTCCATACATTTACTTACAGTGACGACCATCATGGGCACCAGTGCCACACACTGCATTGTAATCTTCTAGTTCAATTGTTCTTTCTCAAAGATCAGAGTCAGTGGTTTACTTCCTTGCCTTACTGTCCAGTCCTCCTCAGCTGGAGGTTCCACTGGTCCCTTTATTCGCGCTGCGTGTGTCCACCCTTTTTCTTTTGTCCGCACTGCAGTCTCCGTGGTCAACAGTACCAAATACGGACCAGTCCAACGGGGTTGCAATTTTTCTTCCTTCCACGATTTCACGAGAACCCACTCTCCCGCCTTCACGGAATGGATTGGAAAGTCGAGCGGGGGACTCTGTGCCAGCAGCCCCTTGGTTTTTAATTCTGTAATAGAACGAGAGACTGCCAGTAGATAGTTCCTTAAGAAAACATCACCACCCTCTAGGGTGGGTATTCCTTCTATCTTTCCCAAATAAGGTAACCCAAACAACATTTCGTAGGGGGATACTGCTATATCTTTTCGTGGGGCAGTTCGAATTCTAAGCAAGGCTATCGGCAAGCACTTAGTCCAAGGTAGTCTAGTCTCCTCCATTAGTTTGGTAATTTGTGTCTTTAGGGTGCCATTCATCCTCTCCACCATTCCCGAACTTTGCGGGTGCCAGGGAGTATGCAACTTCCATTTTATCCCTAGGGCATCACAGATGAGCAAATGGACCTTTGATGCAAAATGGGTTCCTCGATCTGAATCGAGAGATTCGATGATTCCGTAACGCGGGATTATTTGTTCCAATAGAATTTTGGCTACCGCCTGAGAAGTGGTATTTACTGTGGGAAAGGCTTCCACCCAACGGGTAATGTGATCAACCACCACGAGGAGGTATTTCCATTTCTGTATCCTGGGGAGTTCAGTAAAATCTACCTGTACTCTCTGGAATGGTCTGATGGCCAACTGTTGACCTCCCCTCGGCGTTGCCCTCATCACTTTCTTATTTATCTTCTGACAGATTACACAGCTCGAGACTGCTTGTTTAGCCAGAGTGTATATCCCCCTACAAGCATACGTACGTAAAAGAGTATCACATAATGCCTGAGCCCCCCAGTGTGACTGGGAATGTAATCTTTCTAATAATTCTCTGATAACCTCCTTATTTAGCAGTTGTTTCCCATCCGGAGTCCACCACCGTCCATCGTTTGTTATTTTCGCTCCCAGCTCATTCATCCTATCTATCTCGAATTCGGATCTTCTCTATCCCTTCCCTGAGAGGTATCAGAGACATCATCTTTACCGTCCCCTGTAGAGCCGCCCGTTTTGCCACTTCGTCCGCGGCTCTGTTTCCTCGGACCTCTAGAGAATTTCCCTTCTGATGTCCCGCTACATGTACTACTGCTATTTGCTCCGGCTTCGTTAATGATTCCAAGGTTTTTTCAATCAATTGTTCATGTGCTAACTCTTTTCCCCTTGCCGTTATCATTCCCTTTTCCTTCCAAATCTTTCCAAAGGTATGTACCACCCCAAAGACATATTTCGAATCAGTATATATGGTGCCTTCTTTGCCTTTAAGTAACTCCAATGCCCGCATCAGGGCATAGAGCTCACAAGACTGGGCTGACCAACTCCCAGGTAATCGCCCAGCCTCTATATCACTTAACGTATTCCCGTCAATTATGGCATATCCACTGTGTCTTTTCTCATCTATGCACTGAGATGACCCATCTATGAACCATCGGTCTCCCTCGGCCAGAGGCTGTTCCTCCAGGTCTTCCCTACTCTTGGTCTGTAGTTCTATTACTTCGCTACAATCATGTTCTGGCTTCCCTGTCTCTTTCTCTTTTTCTTCGGGCGGGTACAGAAACTGAGATGGATTTAAGTTTTTGTCCGTAATCAGGGTCAAATCGTCCCTTTCCATCAGGATAGCTTCATATTTTAATATCCTCGAGTCTGTCAACCACCTACTAGATTTCTGTGTCAATATGGTTCTCACCGTATGTGGGGTGGAGACCACCAAAACCCCCCCGAAGGTCAATTTCCTGCTCTCCTCCACTAGGACCGCTGTGGCTGCCACTGCCTGTATACAGACGGGCCATCCTCGTGACACTGGGTCCAATATTTTTGATAAAAATGTCACGGGCTGCCGGTTCCCCCCCCCTCCTTTGAGTCAATACTCCGAGGGCTATTCCGATTTCCGCATTTACAAACAGATGGTAGGGCTGGCCTATTGACAGCAGGGCTAAGACAGGGGCGGTTATCAAGCTATTCTTCAGCTGGTGGAAATCCTGTCGTTCTTTCGGGTCCCATTCCACCTTATCTTTCTCATCTCCTAGCTTGTTATACAAGAACCGGACTTGCCTGGCGTAGTCATCGATCCAGAGTCTACACTACCCAATTAGCCCCAGAAATTTTCTAATTTCCTATTTATTCCGAGGCTTCGGCAAGCCTGTGATTCCTGCGATTCTTTCAGGATTTATTCTTCGTTTTCCCCCACTAATTAGGTGGCCCAGGTACTTCACCTCTTGTTCCACAAACTGGAGTTTATTCCTCGATACCCTCAGTCCCTTTTTTCCCAGGAAATTTAGTAATATTATAGTGGCATCCCGCACCTCCCCTTCTTCCTCTCCGGAGACCAAGAGGTCATCCACATACTGCAGGAGCTGGATCTGGAAGGGACATGGGTATTCCTCTAACACTTGTTCCAAGATTTGGCCGAACAGGTTTGGAGATTCAGTAAATCCCTGAAGAAGTACTTTCCAGCGATATTGTTTCTTTCTTCCAGTTATCGGGTTTTCCCATTCAAAAGCGAACATGTCTCGGCTCCCCTCTTCTAAGGGACAACTCCAGAATGCATCTTTTAGATCTACTACACTGAACCAATTGTGACTGGAGGGTATCCGTCCCATAATCGTGTATGGGTTGGGGACCACCGGATGCCTTATTTAGTTCTCGGAGGTCCTGTACAAGCCAGAATGTTCCGTCCGTCTTCCGTACGGGTAAGATCGGGGTATTATAAGGGGACATGCAACTTTCCAATACTCCCTCCTTCAATAGATTTTCTATGATCGGTTGGAGTCCCTTTCGACCCTCGATGGAGATGGGGTATTGCCTGACTCGCACGGCGTCATGCCCTTCCCTGAGGACTATCCGGAGGGGTGGTATCCTCAGTCCCCCCCTATTTCCTTCCTTAGCCCAGACCTGATCATTGATCCTCTGTTCGTCTTCTTCTTTTAGTTTATATAATTGGACCACTATCCGCCCTTCCACAGGTGCAGTTCCTATTCCCAACTGGATCTGCAGATCCCGTCCCATTAAGTTTACTCCGGCCTGTGGAACTAGAATCAAATCTTCCACCGCGTCCCTATTTTCGTATTTTACTTTTACTCCTTCTATCTCCGGGGCCGTCATCACTTTCCCTCCTACTCCAGAAATCTTCACATGCCCTTTCCCAGTTGCCATCCCTTCAGGTATTCTGGTCACACTTGATCTCTCAGCTCCCGAATCCACCATGAACACTGTGTCCTCTCCCTGGGGTCTGATTTTTAAATTTACTAGGGGTTCCCGTTTGTGTCCTGTTAATAATTGGTTTAATGGTTTCTCATTCCAATCCTCTATTTTTTTCTGGAAATCAGGCCAGGATTTGGTCACAAAATTCACCCTCAAAAGTTGTTGCCCGGCGTCTGACTCCGGGTCGACCCCTGAATATTGCTGCATGTTCTTTCTTAGCCTTTGTAGGAAGGCGCTGGGGGCCTCGTCCTTCGCCTGCTGGTTCTCAAATGCTTGCTCAAAATTTTGTCCCTTAGGCACGGCCTCCCTTATTCCTTTTATTATTATTTCCCGGAGTTCCCTCATATTTTTCTGACCCTCTTCGGACTGCTTGTCCCAATTGGGCGAGGCAATCGGGTACTTCACATCTCCCGCCACAACTGGATGACCGGGGGATCGGTCCCAGAGTTTAATTCCGGCCTGTCTAATCATTTGTCTTTCTGCGGGGTCGAACAGATTTCCCATAATGGACATCAGCTCGTCCCAGGTATATATGTTTGGACCCAAGAACTGATCGAGTTGTTCTGCTAACCCCAAGGGATCTTCCAGCAGACTCTTCATTTCCTTTTTAAAGTTTCTAACCTCCGTACTAGTCAGGGGAACATTTACAAATCCTAATCCCCCGTTTGATCCGCCCATGGGGACCTCCCTCAAGGGAAATGCAGTTGTAGTTGTACCCTTTTCCTTTATTCTATCGGATCTACGGGGTTCTTGGGAAGGTGGTTCAGGATTCTCTGTCGCTCCCTGTCCCCCTCCACCTGACGTCTCCCCTCCGTCTTCCCTTGGTTGTTCGGATATAGGCTCGGAGAGGGGAGGCGGTGGGACCGTATAGGGTGGTGGCAAATGTTCCAAAGGATTCCATTTGGGAGCATTTGGTTCTTGCTTGTCTGTCAATTTTAGTAAACGTACCTGGGGAACCCAACAGCCTGCATAACAACTTTCCTCCAGATTAGGGGAAACTTTTGAATTAACGAACACATTTAGTGCCTGCCGCACCCAATCCTCATCGGAGCCCAGTCGTGGCCACCAGACTGAACTCCCTCTTATTGGTTCCTTTGGCCAATCGAAATAACAGAACTTAATCATAGTCTCCTTATTTTTACCCCCAGTGCTACCTTCCCCCCAGAGTTGCAACATTCGCCCCAACGGACTATCGGGTGGAATGTGGGGACCCTCTTCCCTTGGTCCCTTTTCCATAGTACATTGTTTATCTCCTGGGTCATTATGCTTAACACATTGATTACCCATCCTCCCTCTCCCGTCCGACAGAACCCAATCGCCCGGGTAATACTTGATAGCCACTTTTCTTACCCGGGTCCTGTGCACAGAAATTGCTCGATTGATCCCTTCCTTACTCCGGATTCCCTCTTGTTTCCACGAGTTTCTTGTCCGGATATCACTCGCTCAAACCGCTGATGGCAAACAAGGAGATCAGAGACTGCTGAAATCAGCAGGGTGCACCTTCCCTTCCTTCCGCGCCTCCGTCAAGCGGCCGAAGTGGCGATCCTGGACGAGCCCCCAAGCTTCTGAGATGTAACTTTGGTGCTCACAATCACGATGCCAGAGACAAAGTCGTGGTAACAAGAAATATTTATTTACGAGTCTGCAGAGCCGGGTGCCTCTCCAAATTGAGACACACCGAGACACAGACAGTGTCTTCTTTTTATACAATATTATTTCTTTGAATTTCCCTCCCCTTCGTTGGATCCCCCTCCCCTTCGGGCTCCTTCCAATCAGAGCGCTGAGGTGCACAATCTTCTGTACCGCCCAGGGTAACTCCCAGATCATACATCGCATGTAATGTAATTAGCAGTTTCAGGATCAGGGGCGTATTTGCAATATTCATTTACCTCATTAAGCAAGCGCAGTAGCTATCTACATGACTCATTTTAACCCTTTCCTGCCGCGTAGACACCTTCTTAAGATTGTGGCTTATTGTGTAGCTTATCTCTGTCCACAATCATTCTCTCAGTGTCTTAACAAAGGCAGTGTTACATTTTTATCATCCTGTCTCTGGGTTTAATCATCCTGTCTCTCACAAACCCTCAGTTCCCCCCCCCCCCCCCCCCCCACCCCATTCCTTCAGGTATTAATCATCCTGTCTCTGGTGGTTTAATCATCCTGTCTCACACTTCTCAGACTGGAGGCCTGTGAGTAGTGGTGTGCCTCAGGATTCGGTGCTGGGCCCGTTACAATTTGTCATTTACATCAATGATTTGGAAGGGAACCCGGCAAGATTAGCAAGTTTGCTGATGATACAAAAGTTGGTGGTTTTGCACCTAGTGAAGATGGTTGTGAAAGATTGCAGCAGGATCTGGATCAATTGGCCAGGTGGGCTGAGAAATGGCTGATGAAATTAAATACAGAGAAGTGTGAGGTGTTGCATTTTGGGATGCCTAACAAGGACGGGACCTACACAGTGAATGGTAGGCTTCTGGGGAGTGTTGTAGAGCAGAGGGATCTAGGAGTACAGGTGCATGGTTCCTTGAAGGTCGAGTCGCAGGTAGATAAGGTGGTCAAAAAGGCTTTTGGCACATTGGCCTTCCTCAGTCAGAGTATTGAGTATAAAAGTTGGGAGGTCGTGCAGTTATATAAGACGTTGGTGAGACCGCATTTAGAATGTTGTGTTCAGTTCTGGGCACCGTGTTATAGGAAAGATATTGTCAAGCTTGAAAGGGTTCAGAGAAGATTTACAAGAATGTTGCCAGGACTAGAGGGTCTGAGCTATCGGGAGAGGTTGAGTAGGCTGGGTCTCTATTCCTTGGCGCGCAAGAGAATGAGGGGTGATCCTATAGAGGTGTATAAAATCATGAGAGGAATGGATCGGGTAGAGTCTCTTGCCCAGAGTAGGGGAATCATGGAGCAGAGGACAGGTGAAGGGGAAATGATTGAATAGGAATCTATGGGGTAACTTTTTCACACAAAGGGTGGTAGGTGTATGGAACAAGCTGCCAAAGGAGGTAGTTGAGGCAGGGACCATCCCAACATTTAAGAAATAGTTAGGTACATGGATAGGACAGGTTTGGAGGATATGGATAAAGTGCAGGCAGCTGGGACTAGTGTATCATATCATATCATATATATACAGCCGGAAACAGGCCTTTTGGGCCCTCCAAGTCCGTGCCGCCCAGCGATCCCCGTACATTAACATTATCCTACACCCACTAGGGACAATTTTTACATTTACCCAGCCAATTAACCTACAAACCTGTACGTCTTTGGAATGTGGGAGGAAACCGAAGATCTCGGAGAAAACCCACGCAGGTCACGGGGAGAACGTACAAACTCCTTACAGTGCAGCACCCGTAGTCAGGATCGAACCTGAGTCTCCGGCGCTGCATTCGCTGTAAAGCAGCAACTCTACCACTGCGCTACCGTGCCGCTGGTAGTGTAGCTGGGACATGGTGGCCGGTGTGGGCAAGTTGGGCCTGTTTCCACACTTTATCACTCTATGACTCTGTATTTAGATTTTCAGAATGCTTTTGATAAGGTTCTGCACAGGAGGCTGAAAAATAAAGTTAGATCATACAATTGGAGGTCATTTAGACATGAATTGAGGATATGTTAACAGACAAAAGTACAGCGGGAAAAATAGATTTTACTGGATTTGATATGGTGTATGCATGTCGTTTCCTCTGGACATGGAGTCCAGAACCAAAGACAGTCTCACAACCAGCATAGGCAATCTAAGACTGTGAAACACATTTTTTTAATTCAAGAGATTGGCAAATCTTTCAAATCCTTCGTCAATGAGGGCTGTGGGGATTTGTTCACTTAAAACAGATATTGATAGATTTTTGTATATTAAGGCATATGTGGTTAATGGTATTGAGGTACAACAACAGCCATGATCTCCATGAATAGTGGAGCAGGGTCAAAGTGTCAGATGGCCTACCCATGCTCCTGATTCTTATGTTACTTTATCATTTACCACTAAAGCTCAACAAAGACATTGCTTGATAAACTGAAGGTGCCATGCAGATATGTCTCAGCGGGAGGCCATCGTGTTATTTTTGTCGGCGTAGCCTTTAATCACAAGCTTCACAAGAAACCCCTTTGCCTTTATATTAATGAGGAGACGAGCGAGCGAGCGAGCATGCGCAGTGCAGTTGCTCTGCCTCTCCGGCGGTCGCCACCCGGCAACTGAACAGAGCGAATACGGGGAAGTGTCTGGAAACTTAAAAGGAAAGCCAACGATTAAACGATTTTATTTAAATCAACGGCGATATCGTGCGACGAATGGTAGCCGATAAAGTATGGCAATCAATTTCGGAAGAGTCCAAATCGGGATTTACGTCGAAATCAAGCGGAGCGATGGTGAGAGGAAGCCGTGAAGCGGGTGTATTTTTTTCCTGGCCGCCTCTTTTCGGGATCATTGTTTGGGAGACTCTCCATCAAGCATTAACAACGGCCGGCTCTGCCTGTGCCTCTGCGCAAGGGCGGGGGGAAGGGGACGTGCCCGGAATATTCTTCCCAGATCGGGGGGGTGGGAGAGAGAGAGAGAGAGAGAGAGAGAGAGAAGGAGGGGGGGAAGAAGGGTTGATTCGCGAGTAATTTCTGAAAAGGAAACGTGCAGTTGTTTGGTTGTCTCGGAAACGGCGCCGGTGTTGTGTTTCAAGGCCGGCATATTGTCCCCTGTCACCACACATAACGCCCCAGGCTCGGCGGCCGGCCGGCCCGGCCCGGCCCGGCGTCACCCTCCGCCTCTGGGGAGGGGAGGGGGTGATAAGCGGCCGTTGGCGGCCCGGCGTCATCCTCCGCCTCCCCCAGTGAGGAGCGGCCGTTAGCGGGCGGCCCGGCGTCACCCTCCGCCCCTGGGGAGGGGGGGGGGGGGGGGGGGGGTGGGTGAGGGGAGGGGGTGATAAGCGGCCGGTGGCGGCCCGGTGTCACCCTCCGCGCCTGGGGAGGGGAGGGGGAGGGGGAGGGGGAGCGCGAGTGCGGAAGTGGGAAGGTACCGGGCGGGGCGAGGCGAGGGGCGCAGACAGGACGCACGCGGGAAAGCTCGCTTGCTGTCAGCATCCGTTTACTTTTGAACACAAATAATAAAGGGGGGGAGGGGAGAAGAGAGAAGCCACCGCTTCTTTTAAAAATATTTTTTTTTCACCGTCGGACGTGGCGATTGCCACTGAGGTTTGTCGCTTTGAACTGACTGATGTGCCCGGGGCGGGGATGCTCCTGCGCGACCCCTCCCCACGGTGCGGGCCGGCGGGCGCGATCACGGGGCGCACTGCGCATGCGCCGCGAGCCGCTCCCATGTCATGAGCTGTCAGGATGGGCGCCTGGTACCAATTCCCACAGGATGTGAGGCTGCTGGAGGGGGCACATTTCTGTTCGGCTTTCACCGTCCTTCAAGTGACGAGATTTGCTGGAATCTTGGCCTTTAACTCTGTGCGTAAACCCTGTCCTGTGTATTTTGTTGCTGCAATTTTACAGCCACGAAAGTGTATTCTATTGTTTTAGGAACATCGAAAACAGGTGCAGGAGTAGGCCATTCAGGCCTTCGAGCCAGCACTGCCATTCAATATGATCATGGCTGATCATCCAAAATCAGTAGCCCGTTTTCCCCATCTCCCTTGATTCTGTTACCCCAAGAGCTAAATCTAACTCTTGAAAACGTCCAATGAATAGGCCTCCACTGCTTTCTGTGGCAGAGAATTCCACAGATTCACAACTCTGAGTGAAAATGTTTTTCCTCATCTCAGTCCTAAGTGGCCTACCCCTTATTCTTAAACTGTGACCCGTGGTTCTGGACTCCCCCAACATCGTGAACATTTTTCCTGCATCTAGCCTGTCCAATCCCTTAAGAATTGTATATGGTTTTTATAAGATCCCCTATCCTTCTAAATTCCAGTGAATATAAGCCCAGTCGATCCATTCTTTCATCATATGTCAGTCCAGCCATCCCAGGAATTAACCTGGTGAACCTACGCTGCACTCCCTCAATAGCAAGAATGTCCTTCCTCAAATTAGGAGACCAACATTGCACACACACTCCAGGTACGGTCTCACCAGGGCCCTGTACATCTGCAGTAGGACCTCTTTACTCCTATACTCAAATCCTCTTGCTATGAACACCAACATGTCATTTACTTTCTTCACTGTCCACACATCCAGCACCCGAGGTCAGGATCAAACCCAGGTCTCTGATGCTGTGAGGCATATTTGATATTAAAACATTGGGAGCATGTAGTCTGTCGCACAACAAAGACATGGCTTTTCTTTCCTTCAGATTCAAAACGTTACATGATCCCTACATCCTTCAAGTACGTTAATGTCTAAAAGGAGTATTGATATTGGAATATTCTTAATGGCAAGCAACCATTGGCTTGGGAGTAGAAAATTAAAAATATATTTCACTGAAGAAATCTCTCATTTCAGTTCTAAATGCATAGGTCTGTTCTTTCACTGGGTTTCTGGTTTTAGATAGTGCAGTAAGAGAAGATAGCTGTCAGGATTTTTCTTAAGTAGACACAAAATGCTGGAGTAACTCAGCGGGTCAGGCAGCATCTCGGGAGAGAAGGAATGGGTGACGTTTCGGGTCGAGACCCTTCAGACTGATGTCAGGAGAGGAGGCGGGACAAAGATAGAATGTAGTCGGATTGTAAGACTAGTGGGAGAACTGGGAAGGGGGAGGGCTAGAGAGGGAAAGCAAGGGCTATCTGATGTTAGGGAAGTCCATGTTCATACCACTGGGGTGTAAACAACCCAAGTGAAATATGAGGTGCTGTTCCTCCATTTTGCACTGGGCCTCACTCTGACAATGGAGGACAGAAAGGTCATATTGGGAATGGGAGGGGGAGTTGAAGTGCTGAGCCACCGGGAGATCAAGTAGGTTAAGACGGACTGAGCGGAGGCGTTCAGCGAAATGATCGCCGAGCCCGCGCGAAGTTGACACCTGGAACAGCGGATACAGTAGATGAGGTTGGAGGAGGTGCAAGTGAACCTCTTTCTTAGGATTTTTCTTAGCCTTTCTGAGAACTTACCATGTTTCAATGAGATTCCTTTCCTTTTTGAACAAGTGATCATAGACCCATCCTGCTCAGTCAAGGTGGCACCAGTTGGTGTGATATATTTGAATTTCAAGAAGGCCTTCGATAAAGTACCATGCAAAAGGTCATTAAACAAAACTACAGAAATCACTATACTAGTATGGATTGAGGATTGGTTAATAGAGAACTGTAGCAATAATGGACCATTTTCAAATTGGGAGGCTGTGACTAGACAGATGCCTGAGAAGCATGTGCCACCAGATGCAAGAACAGTTTCTTCTCGAAGGGTTCTGACTTGAAATGTTGTCTACTCCTTTTCTCCAGAGATACTGCCTCACCTTCTGAGTTACTCCAGCATTTTGTATCTTCTCTGCTGTTACCAGACTTTTGAACAATCCTCACATAAGCTAAACATTTATTCCCAATGATCAGGTTGAGGTTTATTATTGTCACCTGTTCTGAGGATCAGTGAAAAGCTTTGTTTTGCATGCTACCCAAACAGATCAGATACTACACATTGCAATCAAGCCAAATTCAAATACAAATGATAGAACAAAGGGGAGATACTGAGTGCAGAACACAGTTCTCAGCAGTCTATCATTGCCGCCTCTGCTCATATTTTAATTGCACTTTGTAGTTGTAGCATTATATTCTGTACTCTTGCTTATTTTCTCTTTTTACACTGCCTGTTATGGTCGTGTGGTTTGAATGTATTTGTGTATGCTATGATTTGCCTGGATAGTACGCAGAACAAATTTCTTCCACTATCTCAGTACATATGACTCCAATAAATTAATATCAATGGATGCTGGAACTCCATATTTTATCAGTGATTTGGAGGAAGGGATCACCATATTATATATTCAAGTTGTTGATACAAGGCTATGACTGAGCTGTGAGGAGAACACGGAGAGATTTCCATGGGGTGTACATAGATTAAATAAATGAGTAGGTGTAAAATAATGTGGAAAAATATGAGGTCATCTGGTTTGATGGAAAAAATAAAAACACTTATTTTTAAATTAATAATTGAAAGTTTTTGATGTTTACTGACCTTGGTGCCCTTGAATTATGGAAGTTAATGTGCAAGTACATTGAGCAAGTGTCTTTGTTGCAAGGTTTGAGTGTAATAGTAGAGATTTCTTGTTGAATTCTGTAGAACCCTTTTGAGGCTGCATTTGAAATGTCATGGACTGTTCTGGTTTCTCGTCCCAAGAAAAGAAGGAATGCAGCAAAAGTTCACAGATTCTTGGGATGGAGAAATTGTCATATGATGAGAAATTAAGCAAGACTGATCCTTAAGCCTTTTGGAAGAAAGAGGTGATTTCTATAAAATGATGAAAAAAATGCAAGGCCTTGCACAGTAAAAGCAAGAATGAGATGGGCTGTCGAGATCAAGGGGTCACAGTTTCAAAATAAGGGGTTAGCCATTGGGGAATGACGTGAAAAGAAATGTCATTGTCAAAAGGGGAGGATTTTGTCCATGTGATGGTTCAGTCAATGGATATATTCAGGATACAGATCAATAGATTTTGATCATAAATAAACCATGGCATTGGTTTAATGTAGAAAATGATTCTGAAATTAAAGATTAGTTATAATCTTAATTAAATATCAGAGTAGAGATATTCACCATTGCACCATTACAAACCATTTCTATTGCTGAATGGAGATTGCAACTGTGTGCACTCTTTCAGATGAGGTCTCACCATTGTCCTGAACCATTGCAATAACTTCCTCATTCATTCGCTCCATATGTCTTCCAATGGCCACAGTAGCATATATTTACCTTTCTACCAATGGCTTACTATACCATTGGGGAATGACGTGAAAAGAAATGTCATTGTCAAAAGGGGAGGATTTTGTCCAAGAGCTCTGTGAAGGTTCAGTCATTGGATATATGCAGGATACAGATCAATAGATTTTGATCATAAATAAACCATGCATTGGTTTAATGTAGAAAATGATTCTGAAATTAAAGATTAGTTATTATCTTAATTAAATATCAGAGTAGAGATATTCACCATTGCATCATTACAAACCATTTCTATTGCTGAATGGAGATTGCAACTGTGTGCACTCTTTCAGATGAGGTCTTGCCATTATCCTGAGCCATTGCAATAACTTCCTCATTCATTCGCTCCATATGTCTTCCAATGGCCACAGTAGCATATATTTACCTTTCTACCAATGGCTTACTATACCAGTGTATTTACTTTGTGCTTCTTGTGAACAAGATTCCTGCGCACATGAACAATGACGATTAAATATCAAGCATTAGTGATTTGTATTTTTCTTGTTGGATTTTTGTTTGGTAGCTCTTATGGCATGAATGTTACTTGTCAATTGTTACTGTACACCTCATACCATCTAGGGTATGCTGCTTGCAAATTTAGATAGCTTCATTTTCTGAGGAGTTGTAAATGGAATTGACCACTATGTAGTCATTGGGGAACATCCCCACATCTGTCCTGTCAATGGAAGGAATGCCATTGAAACAGCTGAATGTGGTTGGAGCCAGGGTGCTATCCTGAGCATTTATGTTCTGAGTCTGGGAAGATTACTTCCAACAACCACATCCATATTTCTTTCCATGAGATCTGATTGCAACAATTGGAATGTTTTTTCCCTTGATGCAGACTAAGTTTTACCAAGGCTCCTCCATGCCAGACTAGAAAAGTGCTGCCTGGGTGTCAAGGGTAGTCACTTGCTTTGCTTCGGAAATTATTTAGAGTGGTTGCTTTTCTATACAATAAGTTTTGTGTTCTGCCATGGACTTTTAAACTGTTGTGCGGCAGGACAAAATTGTTGATAGGAATCAACAAACCTCTTTGATAAATTGGGATACATAATGGAGTGGTCATTTTGTGCCAGAGAAGCTTGCTTTCTAAAAGAGCTGTAATCATTTCTGGAAGAATGTTTTAAAGAGGAAGCTTCAAAGTCTGAAGTATTATTTTAACTCTGAAAATGTGATTTACAAGTTATCCTCTGGTTACAAATGCCCAACTTATGGACATTTCGCACACAAACAAGCTTTGTCTTCGCACACAAACAAAGTCTTGACTTGAGTACATATGTTAAATCCTACAAACATCAGAACTAATTTCCTCGCTCCATGCAGGGAGCATTATCAGCTATTACGAACACCATTTCTGACCATACTAAAGCCCTTTATGCACATGAGAGGGATTGTGAAACATACTACTCAAATTTGGCTGCCTTCAGAAATCTACCTCTATTCTACTTGTCCATTTGTTTCTAATGAATCCATCACAGGCTTAATCACAGTGTCACTCCAGTTTCTGTAGCTGAGTTGTATTATGCAAATACTGCTTACATACACCCTTGTGCAAATTAATTGAATCACGGGCTGATTTTACAATTTTTTTTCATATGATGAGTTTGTATTTCTGCCATTTGTTGTTGTATTTTTCTGAAACCCTATAAATCTCTCCTAAGAAGTTCTTCTGGTCATTTTTCATTCTCTGGGTATTCATTTCCAGTCATTTATCATAATTGAGAACTCGTCAAGCAATTCACAAAATGGCTATCAAGCAATTCATAAAACTTATCCAAGGAGGTGAACAAAGAACATAACCTTGCATTAACATCGCTCGAAGTCACGGTGAGAGATCGCAAAGTTGGTCGGGATGAGCCAAGCTTCTGTATCCAGGATTATCAAGCAAGGGTCTGAAACCTGTTTGCTATCTCCCAAGAGGACAGGCAGGTGTGGCCGCAAAAAGACGATGATACCCAGAGATGAGGTCTTGCTGGTTTTGGAAAGTAAGAAGGACCGTCTGAGAAAGACGAGCAATGCCCTGAAAAAAGATTTGTAGTCTTGATAAGCTCAAGCACTATGTGCTAATGCCTCATTGAAGTCAGATGTACAGCCGGAAGACCCTTGAAAAAACAACTTCTAACTGCTGTTGAAGAAGTAGTGATACTTGTGGGCCTTAAAAATAAAGATTGGACCTGTGTGGACCTGTGTGGACTGGGGAAATTCTGTGTTATTCAGTAACAAAAGCCATTTCCTGGTTCGGGGCCAAAGTAGCCAACATGTTCGTAGAGCTGGTGAGAAAATGCCGCACTGACCAGTTTGTCAATCATCCTGAAAATATCATGTTCTGGGTTTGTTTCAGCTACTATGGTGTTGGTCCCCTGTACCCAGTTGCTGAAATGGACATGAATGAATACACCACAGTTGTTACTGACTTCATAAGGAAATGTGTGGAGGAGTGTGTTCCCACAAAAACCATTCGAGTGTTTCCTAACCAGAAGCCTAGGATGAACCAGGAGATCTGCATTCTTCTGAGGATCAGATCCCGGGCATTCAAGTCTGATGACGCCGAAATGTATAAGAAATTCAGATATGGCTTTCAATCCATCAAAAAGGTCAAAAGGGACTTTCGCTCTAAGCTGGAGGATGAGGCGGATGCTCGGAAACAGTGACAGGGCTTGAATGCCATCACTTCCTACAAGGCCAAATCAGGGGGCAGCTCAAGAGATAGGGAAGCATCACTCTGACAAGCTCAATGCGTTCTATGCACGCTTTGATAGGGAGAACACTGATGTGGCTTCCTGAGGCCCCTTGCGTCTGGTATTACACTCGCAGTCACAGAGGTAGACGTCAGAAGATACTTCAGAGGGGTGAACTCTCGGAAAGCATCTGGACCTGATGGTATACCTGGTCGTGTTCTCAAAACCTGTGCAGACTAACTGGCTGGAGGCTGGAGTTTTTGTGGACATTTTCAACCTCTCATTAATGAGGTCTGAGGTTCCCACCTGCTTTAAGAGAGCATCACTATTACCAGTGCCCAAGAAGAGTAAGGTGACATGACTATCAACCGGTGGCACTAATGTCCGTGGTGATGAAGTGCTTTGAGAGGTTGGTTATGGTGGATATCAACTCCTACCTCAACAAGAATCTTGACCCATTACAATTTGCCTACCGCCACAACAAGTCAACAGAGGATGCCATCTCACTGGCTCTCCACTCTGCACAGGACCATTTGGACAATAAAAATACATACGTCAGGCTGTTGTTTATGGACTACAGCTTGGTGTTCAATACCATCATCCCCTCCAAGCTGGGTACCACTCTCACGGAACTGGGCATCTCTCTGCAACTGGATCCTCTACTTCATCATCAGACCACAGTCTGTTTGAATTGGCAAAAACACTTCTTCCTCAATAACAATTGGTACGGGAGCACCTCAAGGCTGTGTGCTCAGCCGCCTACTCTACTTGCTCTGTACTCACAACTGTGTATCCATCTTCAAGTTTGCCGACGACACCACTGTTGGACGAATTACAGATGGTGATGAGTATAGAAGGGAGATCGGTTGACTGTCCAAATGTTGCCAAATCAATAACCTGGCTCTCAATGTCAGTAAGACCAAGGAACTAATTGTGGACTTTGGAAGAAGAAGGATGAGGACCCATGATCTGTCTCTATCGACGGGAGAGAGTCAAAAGCTTCAAATTCCTGGGCGTGCATATTTCTGAAGATCTTTCCTGGACCCAGCACACTAATGCAATTATAAAAAAAGCCCATCAACTTCCTGAGAAGATTGCGGAGATTCGGTATGTCAGAGAAGATTCTCTACAGGTGCACAGTAGAGAGCATCTTGACTGGTTGCATCACTGCCTGGTTTGGCAACTTGAATGCCCATGAGCGAAGAAGACTGCAAAAAGTTGTGAACACTGCCCAGTCCATCACAGGTTCTGACCTCCCCACCATCGAAGGGATTTACCGGAGTCGCTGCCTCAAAAAGGCAGTCAGCATCATTAGAGACCCTGGCCACACACTCATTTCGCCCCTGCAATCAGGAAGAAGATACAGGAGCCTGAAAACTGTAACGTCCAGGTTCAGGGACAGATTCTTCTCTACAGTCATTGGGCTATCAAACACTACAACCTCCAAATAAGCTCTGAACAATATAAATTACTGGACTGAGGTGGACCCGTTGGGTTCAAATCTCTCCTGCGGGCCTCTCCTGGGACAACCCTCTCCAACTGATGAAGCCCGTTGTTGGGCGGGGAGTGTCTCCCGGGGCCATGGGCAGGCGAGGGGGACAGGGAAGGGGAGAGGGTGCCACTCACCTCGGCCCCGTGCTGCCAGCACTGCAGCCAGAGCGAGCCGTGGACCCAAAGCCTCTCCTGCATTGTTCTAGCACCCTCCCCTTCTCCAATTCCCCCTCACCCCCTCCCCCCTCTCACCCGCCTTCCCCCCTACCCCACTGACCCACCCCATCCCCTCTCAACATCAACGGGCCCCAACTGCAGAGGTGTGGACCCGTTGGGGATCCGGCGGGCGGGGAGCGTTCCCCGGGCCGTTCGCGGGACGCATTTCAACCACATGTGATTTTTTTTCTATTACAAATCTCAAATTGTGGAGTACAGAGGCAAATAAATAAATGATGGGTCTGTGTCCCAAACATTATTGAAGGCACTGTAGAAGGTAGATCAAGATCCCTCTCTTGTTGGTGATGGGATGGTTCAATTGCAGCTGGGGCAAAACTGTTTCTAAATCTGAAGGTATGCTTATTCAAACTTCTGTACCTCTTGCTTGATGGGAGAGAGGACAAGAGGGAGTGTCTGGGATGATACTCGTCCTTGATTATGCTGGTGGCCTTGCCGAGGCAGCATGGTGTAGATGAGTCGATGGAAGGGAGGTTAGTTTGCGTGATGGTCTGGGTTGCGTCTGCATTTTCTTGGGGTCTTGGATGGAGCTGTTCCCAAACCATGCTGTGATGCATCCCGATAAAATGTATTCTACGGGGCATCTGAAGGTTGGTGAGAGTTAATGAGGACATACCGAACTTCCTAAGCCTTCTGAGGAATAAGAGGCAATGGTGCGCTTACTTGGTCATTGGTTTGATATGACTGGTTCAGAACAAGTTGTTGATATTTATGCTTAGGAACTTGAAGCTTTCAACCATCCCTACTTTGGTGCCATCAATGTAAACCAGGTATGTGTACCGCTTCACTTCCTGAAGTCGCTCGTAATCTCCTTCGTCTTGCTGACATTGAGGGAAAGGTTGTTGTCTTGGCACCAGGTTATAAGTTTCTCAATCTCCTTCCTGTACTCCGTCTCCTCACTATTTGTTATCCGACCCACTACGGTGATGTCGTCTGCGAATTTGTAAATTGAGTTGGATTTGTATTTCGCTACATTATCGTGGGTAGACGAGGAGTAAAGAAGGGGGCAGAGAATGCATACTTGTGGGGCACCAGTCTTCATCTCTAATTGACCCCATTAACTGCTTCAGAATTCACATAACTAAGTGAAAGCAAATCATAGTTTATGAATTCATTAAAAATGTATATTTTTGGTTCCCTGATGTTGCTTTGTACGTTGGTTGCTCTGAGTGGAATCAGATGGTAACAATCTTGTTTTAAACTGTTATTAAATGTATTTTCAGGTGAAAATCTAGCTTAAACATGAGAGGTTGAAGGGAGACCTAAAATAATGAGAGACATAAATAGGGTAGACAGTCAAAACCTCCTTCCCAGGGTGGAAATGTCAAAAACTAGCAGGCATAGGTTTAAGGTGAAGGGGCAAAGTACAAAGGAAGTGTGCGGAACAAGTATTTTACACAGACAGTAGTGGGTGCTTGCATCGCACTGCTATGGGTAGTGGCGGAAGCATATGTGATTGTGTGTTTAAGAGGGTTTATCTAGGCACATGGGAATGCAGGGAATGGAAGAATATGGATCACTTCATTCCCTACATATCAATTAACTTGGCATCTTGTTCACTGCAGACATTGTGGGCTGAAGGGCCTATTCCTGTGCTGTGCTATTCAATATCCTAAACAAATTTGAAGTTGGAATAGAGTTTTATGCTTCTGCAACATGCAAATAATGTATATTATTTTATTTTACACCATTATAAACTCCAAGTTTGTTGCTTAAATGTACATGTTGGAAGGAACTACAGATACTGGTTTACACCAAAGATAGACACAAAATGCTGGAGTAACTCAACAGGACAGGCAACATCTCTGGAGAGAAGGAATGGGACATTTTGGGTCGAGACGCTTCTTCAGACTTATTTAGAGTCTTAAATTTACATTATCTAGTGTGGACTAATATCTCAATATATTTCTCATCTCTGGCTTAAGTTATATGTTTACAAATTAAGTGCAACAAAAAGGTGGTTTTAATTTTACCATGGCGAAAGACAATGAAGAAAGGGGAAGCTGGGACAGTTAATGAAGATGTCTTGAGGACAGTCTATATTAAGAAAATAACTGCAGATGCTGGTACAAATCAAAGGTATTTATTCACAAAATGCTGGAGTAACTCAGCAGGTCAGGCAGCATCTCAGGAGAGAAGGAATGGGCGACGTTTTGGGTCGAGACCCTTCTTCAGACTGATGTCAGGGGGCGGGACAAAGGAAGGATATAGGTGGAGACAGGAAGATAGAGGGAGATCTGGGAAGGGGAGGGGAAGAGAGGGACAGAGGAACTATCTAAAGTTGGAGAAGTTAATGTTCATACCAATGGGCTGCCAACTGCCCAGGCGAAATGTGAGGTGCTGTTCCTCCGATTTTCGGTGGGCCCCACTATGGCATTGGAGGAGGCCCATGACAGAAAGGTCAGACTGGGAATGGGAGGGGGAGTCTATATTAAGGTCAAGGAGGTGCTGGATGTCCTAAGATGTATGAACGTAGATAAATCTCCCAGGTAGACAAACCTCCCTGAAGCTAGAGAAAAAAATGGGTGGCTAATGTTGTGCCTCTGATAAGGCTGCAAGGAATAGCCAGGGAACTATAGACCAGTGAGCCTAACATCTGTGGTAGGCAAGTTACTGGAGAGTAATCTGAGAGATAAGATATTTATGCATTTGGATAGAAAGGGGGTTGATTAGGGATAGTCAGCATGGTTTTGTATGTGGGAGATCATATGTCACGAATCTGCTTTGTTTTTTGAAGAAGTAATTAAAAGGGCTGATGAGGGCAAATCCATAGAGGTTTGTCTATAGGGACTTCAGCAAGGTCTTTGATAAGGTTCTGCAGTAGGCTGCTCTGGAAGGATAGATTTCATGGGATGCGGGGAGAGCTGGCCGACTTGATAGTGAATTGGCTTTGTGGAAAGACGCAGTGGGTCCAGTTTTTCGGCCTGGTGGCTTGTGATTACTGGCATGCCTTGGGGATCGGTGCTGGCCCCATTGCTGTTTGTGGTTTATAAGAATGATTTGGATGAGAATGTATAAGGCACGGTTAGTAAATTTGCCAATTACACAAAAATGGGTGGCATCATAGGTACTGAAGATGATTATCAAAAATTACAGCAGGATCTTAATCAGTTGTATAAGTGGGTTGAGAAATGGCTAATAGAGTTTAATCAAACCAGGACATGGCCTTCACAATGAATGGTAGGGCCTGAGGAATGTTCTGGAGCAGAGGGATCTAAGAGTACCGGTACATAGTTCCATGAAATTGCCATCACAGGTAGATCTGTGTAGATTTTGACATACTTTGTAGATCAAGAAGTTTTTCGGTACATTGGCCTTTATCAGTCAGGGTATTGCGAACAGAAGTTGGGATGTTTTGTTACAGTTGTACAACATGTTGGTGAGGCTGCATTTTGAGTATTGTGTTCAGTTTTAGTCACACTGCAGTGGGAAGGATGTCAATAAACTCGAAAGATTTACGAGGATGTAGCCTGAGCTATGGCCGGCATGGACAAATTGGGTTAAAGGGCCAATTTCCTTGCTGTATGACTGGATGAGATATTAAACTTGCATTTACATTGTGTCTAGTTCAATTAAAGTAGCTAAATACATTTCACATTGGCCTTGAGTCTTCTGAGAGGTGCTGAAAGTGCTTTGTTCACATACAAATTGTGGAGACGGGAGTTTTCAATGGTAGGAAAGAAAGACATCTATGACTTTTAGGCAGGAATACTGTTTAATAACCCAAACCAGCTGATAGCTCTGTCACACGGTTTGAGATTGGATGCAGGCTTGAAATACACATTGACTGGTTAGAAAAAGACCTAATATGGATGGATATGGAGCCAGAGATTTTGATATATATTGTGGGGTTCAATGGCAGTGATGGAGAATGGAGGTGATGAAAAATGGAACTTAGTTCCATTAGATATTTAAATGTCATGTCCATACCGGCAGGATGTGTACAAATCTAAGTTTTCACATTTTTTGTCAAATCTGCCCTTTTAAAAGCGGTAGAAAGAACAATGAGTAACACAAGACGGCCCAACTGAATTCAATATATTGAATTCAAATTGTAAAGTTGTTAACATAGATAATCTTGCAACATTTTTCTTTGATAACCACTGCAGACTGGTAATTAAATTGGCAGAACTGGTTGGGCAAGGAGCGGGTTGCTAGAATCTTGCTTGCAGAATTGTATCTTTTGTAGTCAATGTCCTCAAGTATGTTCATTTACTCTGATCAATACAGGCTTAACATAATTGGTAGGAAAGTATTTTTTTAAATCAATTGGTTGTGAGAGATTTCAACATTGTCTTTAAACCACATGAAATCTATTGGTGTCCAAACAAATATGGGGTAAATGCATTTTCTGCTGGTTTCACCTCATGTCTTCCTTTAGCTAATAACTTGTACTCTGTGTGGAACAACGTTTGGCCAAAGCACTAAGATAAGGATATGATATACCACTTTATTTATCCCAGAGGGAAATTGGTCTGCCACCAGTCAAAAGGTACATAAGATACTGGGTATTGAAAGTGTATGTGTACGAAGTTTATGAATGTGTACTGAAAGGCAGGGGAGGGTGCATACTGTTCTCTTGAGTGTGAAACTTCAATGCTCGGTTACTAAAGTGGTCACAACGGTGATCAAGCTGGGAAATCCAGAATGTATTACAGGTGGTCAGTGAACCAATGTTGGGGGAAAAGCTACTAGACCTATTTTTATGGGCAGTTTATCTGTTAGGGCTGTATCTGTCCATAATGGTGTTGGTAGGAGTGACCACGACACAGAAAATCACATCTTCACACCAAATATATCCCTCATGCTGTCAGCATGATGTGTGCTAATAGGTTAGAACTGGAACAGATTTAGCAGTTCAAAATTAGTAATCCATGAGGCATTGAGCACACAGGGTCATCTCTCCCTTTCTGTTCTCCATCTACACCCTGGACTTCAGATATAACCCAGACTCTTGCCACCTGCAGAAGTTTTCAGATGACTGCAATTGTGGGCAGCATCAGTGAGGGGAGGGAAGCTGAATACAGAGGTGTAGTCAACGACTTTGTTGCGTGGTGTGGGCTGAATCACCGGCAGCTCAACACCGACAAGACTAAGGAGTTAGTGGTGGACCTTAGGAGGAAAGGAACATCCCTATCCCCTGTCTCCATCAGTGGTGTGGATGTGCAATTTACCAAGGAGTACCTTGGAGTGTACCTGGACAATAAACTGGACTGGTTCAGGAGTGCTGAGGCCCTGTACAAGAAGGGACAGAGCCGGCTGTACCTTTTGAGAAGGCTCCGTTCCTTCAACGTCTGCAACAAGATGCTGCAGATGTTCTACCAATCGGTGGTAGCCAGTGCTATCTTCTTCGCTATTGTGTGCTGGGGCAGCAGGGCGAAGGCCACGGATGCCAACAGGATTAACAAACTCATCAGGAAGGCTGGGGGTGGTGTTGGATTCATGGGAGGTGGTCTTGGAGAGTAGGATGCTCCTCAAACTGCAGAGGATCTTGGACAATACAACTCACCCCCTCCATGACACATTAGTCAACCTGAGGGGTACCTTCAACAACAGACTGCTTTCACCAAGGTGCAGTACAGAACGCCACAGGAGATCCTTCTTCCCTGTGGCTATCAAACTGTACAGCTCCTCTCCCTTCTGTCTTGGTGTAGACTGACCCCCCCCCCCTCCCCAAAATCTTTGCACATCCTCATTCCTTTCCAATCGTTACTTTAATTTCATGTATCTTGTGTTTTATGACGGTTGGCAGATCAATTTCCCTCCTGGGATAAATAAAGTTCTATCATTATCGTATTGTGGTTCAGCAGCGGCAAAATTGTTCCCATACAAACTGTAACCTCATGACCTGGCATATTCCTCCATTCTACCATTATCATCAAACCAGGTCAAGGAAGAAAGTCCCATCTAGAAATGTAACGTTGACGTTCACTGCTGGCATTCTACAGCCAAATAATTTTATTCATTTGAGAGCATCTTATAAATACCATCACCATTATTATCATTGAAACTGCTTTACTCACAGATTCACAGCTTAGATGATAATTGCTGTGATCATGATTGTTTCTTGGGGAGTCCATCCTATTATCAGGCTTCTGAAGCCTTCCATAAGTTAGGGTACTTCCATAAGTTAGGGACAGTCCAATTCTCCCCTACCTCACTGCCAACATTGTAATTTGTCTCTGGAACCGTTGGGCTACAATGTTGAGAACTATATTCTGCACTCTGTATCCTTCCCTTCGCCCTACCTATTGTACTTGAGTGTGGCTTGATTAAAACAACAGTTGATGCAATTTGGCATGAGCCTCTGTTCTAATGTGAAGGAGAATCTTGCTATTCTGTTGAGTTTCAATGACGATCACTGAATCCCACATTGTCAATTTTCTGGAGCTCATAATTGTATAGAAACTCACTGAACTTGTCACACACATGTTGCTAAAAGGGCATGTTGGGGACTGGATCTTATACCATGAGTAGCTTGACCAACCTTTACATCTCTACAAATTATATTTGCAGTCGGGTGGAATACTTTGCACTTGCTTGGATGAGTATAGCTCTAAGAAAATTAATGGATTGACAATTCAGATTGAGGCAGTATGCTTGATATTTCCCATCTACTGTTCCAAACTTATTCGATTATATCCCTCTCCCATTTGTACATTTTCCTGGCTAGGCAAATTACCCTATGCACAAAGTGCAATCACTTGTCTAGGCAGCATGTCCAAAGTCGTACTGACCATTACCTTTGAAGGACAACTGTAGCAGTGCATGGGAAAACAACTATCTGTAGTTCCCCTCCATATCACATAATATCGTGACTTTAAATTACATTGACATTCTATAGTTGCTGAATCTAAATCCTGGAGCCTCCTGCACTGCTCCACAGTAGTTCATCACCACCGTTTTGAGGCACAGTATTAAATTTGCAGTTTGTAATTGTAGAAACAAGCTAATGGTGGTAGAGATGTAAACCTGTTTTGTTTCCATATTCCTGGAATTAGCCCTATGTTTAATCTCTGATTTGTAGAACTTGTACAAAGAAACCAAAGCTTGATAATTTGGAGGAGGCTGTGTGTGAGAAGCCATTGCTGGAGATACTGTGTACTGGCTATGATAGAGAAGGTAAGATTTGGACAAAGCATAGAAAAATATAGAAAGAAAAGTAGTGCTGAGAGGATGGAATTGGGAAAGTTTCTGAAAGTTGTACAACATTTCTTTTTAAAATCAAGTGTAATGGTCGATTTTTAACTTTCACTGGAGTCGCTGTTTCTTAAAGAAGCCCAAATTTAACATTCTGAAAAAAATTGAATTTGTGGCATAAGCAAAGTGAATGACAGTAGAAATGGAAGATTGGTTGGATTAATGATGATGGATAATCATAGTAGTTCGGTGCCTATTGCCTGTGAGCTAAAAGTACACAAAAATTAATTTTTGATTGTTGGGGGAATTTTATAATGTGAAGATTCCGTAAGGTAACACACTTTTATAATGCAGGCAAGGTTTTTATGCCAAAAGCTGAATATAGTAATCCATTAGAAGTTCAAACAACAACTTGAACGATGGATGCATTAAAAGAGTAGGTCATTGCTGCTTGACATTAATATGTGAAAAGAGTCTGGTGTGCTTATTACAAATTTTCCCACAGGGGCTATAGCCAATGCTTAGGATCCTGAGAGGCATCTTTTCTACACAGAGTGGTGGGTATATGGAATGGGCCTACAGAGGAAGTAGCGAATGTGGTACAATAGCAACATTTAATAGACATTTGGACAGGTACATGGATCGGAAAGGTTAGGGGGATATAGGCCAAACTGGACTGGTTTAGATGGGGCATCTTGGTTGGCGTGGACCAGTTGGGTCGATAGTTCTGTTTCTGTACAGTATGACCATGACTCTTAAAGGGAATCAAGCAGAGAATTCTCCACACAAAGGAATACACCTAAATTCCATAGTGGGTAATCATCTCACCTCACCCCAAGAATATCAATATACGAATTTCTCTGAGCAGCACTCTTGGTTCAACCATCTATTGCTGTTTCAACCAGCTGATGGAAATACAGCCAATGGTGCCCTTCTACTTCTCCGAAACAGAATGAGCTATTTCAAATAGGATTCCTAGTTGTCAGTGGAAATGCTGCATTACTTGATGTTCCTTGACCACATCTCTGCATTTATGCTTTATCATTTTATTTGCTACTGGAGTGATTTCTAGTTAAAACTGAATTTAACATTCACCTCATTCTGATAGTTGAGGCCTCCTCTGAAATAATTAATAAGTAAATAAAAAAAGACACCTGACATAAGGTCAGGTTAATGCACCTTACAGATCATAAATGGGTCAATAAGCTCATCCTCTAACAAAATATTCCTAAAATATTTGAAGTTAGGATTCACGAGTACCATGGCTAAGTTTGCAAATGCCACAAAGCTGAAAATGAGAACCTGTAAACTGATTGAGTTGGGTAGACAGGCGGCATGTGAAATCCAAAAAAAAAATTCCATTGCAACAAAAATGACGTAATGGGAGAGATTAAATTGTGATGAGTGATTCAGTAAATTTCATTAAACAGGAAAACTGAAGGTTACTTGATTTTATTTTGGGGGATTCCAAAGGATGAGATAATGTGGAACATAGTATGCAATTTATTTAGAACAGTAACGGTGGTGCAGCAGTGGAGATGCAGCCTTTACCACACCAGAAACCATGGATGAACTGTGAGGTACATTCACAGGTTAAGGCCAGGTTCGCTGCTTACGTTAAACGATCACGAGTGGTACAACTTCATGAACAACCTGATCATGCGCCTGCTATGATCGCTCAGCCATCAAGGATGCCAAGAGACAATAACAGGACAAACCTGGATGTTGCCAGGACTAGAGGGTGTGAGCTATAGGGAGAGGTTAAGTAGGCTGGGTCTCTATTCCATGGAGCGCAGGAGGATGAGGGGAGATCTTATAGAGGTATACAAAACCATGAGAGGAATAGATCAGGTAGATACACAGAGTCTTTTACCCAGAGTAGGGGAATCGAGGACCAGAGGAGATGGGTTCAAGGTGAAGGGGAAAAGATTTACTAGGAATCCGAGGGGTAACTTTTTCACACAGAGGGTGGTGGGTGTATGGAAGAAGCTACAAGAGGAGGTAGTTGAGGATGGGACTATCCCATCGTTTAAGAAACAGTTGGACAGGTACATGGATACGACAGGTTTGGAGGGTTATGGATCCAGTGCAGGCAAGTGGGATCAGGGCAGCTGCGATATTGTTGGCTGGTGTGGGCGAGTTGGGCCGAAGGACCTGTTTCCACACTGTATCACTCTATGACTCTAAATTCCTAGGAGTCAATATCACCAACAACTTCACATGGACCACTCATATTGAAGCAATGACCAGGAAAGCACACCAACGCCTCTGCTTCCTTAGAAGGCTTAGGAGGTTTGGCATGTCCCCTACAACTCTCACCAATTTCTACAGATGCACCATAGAAAGTATTTTATCAGGATGCATCACAGCTTGGTTTGGGATCAGCTCCATCGAATATCGCAACAAATTGCAGCGAATTGTGGACGCAGCCCAGACCATTACACAAACTAACCTCCCTTCTATTGACTCCAATTATACCTCATGCTGCCTCGGCAAGGCCAGCAGCATAATCAAGGACGAGTTGCACCCTGGCCACTTCCTCTTCTCCCCTCTCCCATCAGGCAAAAGATATAGAATTGTGAAAACGCACTCCTCCAGATTCAGGGACAGTTTCTTCCCAGCTGATCAGGCAACTGAATCGTCCTACCATAACCAGAGAGCAGTGCTGAACTACTTTCTACCTCTTTGCTGACCCTCGGACCTTTCTTGATCTGACTTTGCTGACTTTACCTTGCACTAAACGTTATTCCTTTATTATTTATCTATACACTGTAAATGGTTCGATTGTAATCATGTATTGTCTTTCTGCTGACTGGATAGCACGCAACAAAAGCTTTTCACAAACTAAACTGAACAGAAACCTGGGTTCAATCCTGACTGCAGGCGTTGTATGTATGGAGTTTGCATTGTAGGTTAATTGGCTTGGTAAAATTGTAAATTATCCCTAGCGTGGGTAGAATAGTATTCGTGGCGTGGATTCAGAGGGCCGAAGGGCTTGCTTCCGTGCTGTATCTCTAAAGTAAAACCTGAGCACATAACCTATACTTGAACAAAGGCAAATTCAAGTTTAATATTTCAGTGAGAATTGTAACTGCAATAATTAGTAAGTAAATAAAGAAGACAACTATTTCCATAATAATCATGAAAGTAATGTGCAAGAATTAATACTTGGATGCAGTATGTCGGTGATATATAACATGATATGATCAGAATAGCATGCACAGGTTTCTTAGGAGCAATAGATCTGAAAATCATTTGAGGCTTCCCTTTTCTCTGCATGTTATCATCCTTGTTTGCAGTGCATAATATGCAATACACAATGTGCATTGCAGACTACGCAATAATCAGCTGCACAGTAGAGCACAAGCTATATTTTGTAAAGGCCTTTGCTCTATCTCTACCTGTGCATCTTTCTTACTAGTATACTCTTCTCTATTTTGCCGATAAGAGGGTTATCCTGTGTCCTTTTCTAAGTGACATCTCGCTTATCTTTCTGGTCCCTTTAAAAAAAATTCAATGTCTGAACATCCATGGCAAAAACCAGCATGTATTGCATCTTTCTTCTATTCTGTGAGGATGGTGGCGAGCTATTTGAACAGCTGTTGTCCTTGAAGTGAAGGTACTCCCAAAGTGCTATTCAATAGGGTGTTCCAAGATTTCGAGTAACAAAGAAAGAATAATGATTTATTCCACAGTAATAATGATGTGTGACTTGAGAGGAATTCCTCAGGTAATGGCGTTCTTAAACTCCAGCTGCTTTTAGTCTTTGTGGTGGAGTTTGTGGTTTGTAGATGTACTGTCAAAAAAAGCCTTAGTGAATGAATCTGGTGCACTTTGTTAGTGGAATGTACTATTGTTTCCTGTGGTGAACTTGAATGTTTAAAGTAGTACATGGGTGTTAATCAAGAATGTTGTTTTAAACTGATTGATGGCAAGCTGCTTTGTTTATTTTTGGAGCTGCACATATCAGGGCATGTGAAGGTGTTGGTTTGTATCTTGTAGATGATGTAAAGGCTTTGTGAGGATAGAAGCTAAGCCACGTTCTGCAGTATGTCTTACTTTGCTCTTTTCAGCCACCTATTTGGGAGTCCATTTAGCTATGATCAATGGTGAACATTAAAATCCAGCAGTGATAATGCTGTTGAGTACCAGGAGTAAATCAGGAAATGGGGCTTCCCCTCTTCCATTATAGATGAGGCTCTCACTAGGGTCTCTTCTACATCCCGCAGCACCGCTCTTGCTCCCCCTCCCCCCACTCGCAACAAGGACAGAACCCCCGTTCTCACCTTCCACCCCACCAGCCAGCGGATCGAACAAATCATCCGCCAACATTTCCGTCACCTACAACGGGACCCCACCACTGGCCATATCTTCCCATCCCCTCCCCTCTCTGCATTCCGCAGAGACCGTTCCCTCCGTAACTCCCTGGTCCACTCGTCCCTTCCTACCCAAACCACCCCATCCCCGGGCACTTTCCCCTGCAACCGCACGAGATGCAACACCTGTCCCTTTACCTCCCCCCTCAACTCCAAGGACCCAAACAGTCTTTCCAGGTGAGACAGAGGTTCACCTGCACCTCCTCCAACCTCATCTATTGCATCCGCTGCTCCAGATGTCAACTTATTTACATCGGCGAAACCAAGCGCAGGCTCGGCGATCGCTTCGCTCAACACCTGCGCTCGGTCTGCGTTGGCCAAACTGGTCTACCGGTGGCCGAGCACTTCAACTCCCCCTCCCATTCCCAGTCTGACCTTTCTGTCAAGGGCCTCCTCCAGTGCCATAGTGAGGCCCACCGGAAATTGGAGGAACAGCACCTCATATTTCGCCTGGGCAGCTTGCAGCCCAGTGGTATGAACATCGACTTCTCCCACTTTAGATAGTTCCTCTGTCCCTCTCTTCCCCTCCTCCTTCCCAGATCTCCCTCTATCTTCCTGTCTCCACCTATATCCTTCCTTTGTCCCGCCCCCTTGACATCAGACTGAAGAAGGGTCTTGACCCGAAACGTCACCCATTCCTTCTCTCCTGAGATGCTGCCTGACCTGCTGAGTTACTCCAGCATTTTGTGAATAAATACCTTTGAGGAGTAAATGGTTGATTATTCCCTTGCAAGTGCTAGCTGGCCATTGTCTGGCCTCTGTGTTGTGTAATTCTTTTTTACTTGGCCTGCTTCAATGTTGTCTGGGCCTTGTGGGTTGAGGCTTGGACTACTTTGTTAAAGTATGGTCAATGGAACTCTGCTCTACAATAATCGGTAAACATTTAAGGAGGAAATGGTAATGTTGGGAGGTAATGGTAATGTTGAAACAGCAGGAGTGCTGCCCTGAGAGGTTTATACATTGATATTCTTGGGGTGAGATGGTTACCCACCATAAATTTAGATGCATTCCTTTGTATGGAGTATTCTCTGCTTGATTCCCTTTAGAGTTAAAGTCATACTGGAAGGAAACAGATCCATTGATCCAACTGGTACATGCAAACCACGATGCCTCTTCTAAACTAGTCCAGTTTGGCCTATATCCCCCAAACCCTTTCCTATCCAAGTACCTGTCCAAGTGTCTTTTAAATGTTGCAATTGTTTTGTCCTGATTACATCCTCTGCAGGCTCGTTTGCTATACCCACTAAAACTGAACACATTACTGCAGTAATGTATCTTAAATAACGTCTTGTACAAATATAACTGTGAGGGTCCTGGCCGGGTTTGACTTCCCAAAGTGCAATATATCATACTTATCTGAATTTATTGCCAATAGGCATTTCTCAGCACAGTTGCCCAGCTCAAGATCCTGCTGTGATTCACAGGTGGATTGTGATATCTCAGGTGATTTTGCATTACATAACCTATGAAATTTTGAGTAATTTTTTGTCTGACATAATCTTTCAGGAAGGATACACGAGGCAATGGTGACATCATTAAATGATGATAATGAAAGTGCGACTGTGGAATGGATTGAAAATGGAGATACAAAAGGAAAGGAGGTACAATTAACCCCTGCATAAACATGTGTTTTCATTATGCTTTTGTAAGCTATTTTTGGATCGTTACTGAAATGGTACTTCTGAATAATTATTTATTACTATTATACTGTTATAATTTAAGGTTGTCAACATTTTGGAATTTAATCTAACCTCAAGTTTAGGCCACTGGATATCATTGGAATGTTTGCCCTGTTTCTTCTGCTATAAGCAAGTCCCATATGTTTTCTAAAATTTAAATGTTTAAAATTGTATTCTACAATTGAATGCATTTATGATACAAAGGCATCTATAAATGTATTAGTTTAAAAAAAGTGTGATTTTTTGTGCAAAGTTATAAGAACAATACTTGAAAATAGTATTTTTAACAAATATACTGTATGTTAAACAAAATCTAATTTAAGAATGTAAACAATCAGAAGCTAGAAATCTGAAATTTAAAAAAAATCAGATGCTGGAAAATTGAGATTAATAAATAATAATAATAATAATAATAATAATAATTCATTTATTTTATATAGCGCCTTATCGGGTGCTCAAAGCGCTTTACAAAAACAATCAACATAAAAACAAACAGACAAACTATCCTAACGGAAAAGCGGCGAATAAACAACCCCAGCGTCCTCTCTCGTCAGGGTCCGGCAGTAGACAACAAAAAGCACAGGACACACAGATACAATTTTTACACAAACAGCCATCACAGTGATTGCTCAAGGCATACCCTCACTGTGATGGAAGGCAAAGTCTTATCTCCTCCTCATTCTTCTCCCGTGGTGCCACGAGGTGATCGAAGCTCCCAACTTTTTGAAGCTCCCAACTTTTTGAAGCCCCCACCAGGCGATGGAAAGTCCCAGGGCCGAGCCGAGCAGGCCGATGAAAGTCCTGAGCCCCCACCGGGCGATGGAAAGTCCCAGGGCCGAGCCGAGCAGGCCGATGAAAGTCCTGAGCCCCCACCGGGCGATGGAAAGTCCCAGGGCCGAGCCGAGCAGGCCGATGAAAGTCCTGAGCCCCCACCGGGCGATGGAAAGTGCTGCGGCCGAGCCACGCAGGGTGATGAAGGGCCTGCGAGCGGGTCGATCGTACCTCGCGCTTCGGGGCGGTCGAAGCTGCTACGGCTGGAGCTCCCAAAAACTGGTCGCCAGCCAGGGACCTGCGAACTCCCGATGTTGCGGTCTGCAGGGCCCACGGCCGAAGCCTCCGAGATGGTAAGTCCAGGCCCTGCGACCGGAGTCTTCAAGGTCGATCCCAGCTGGAGGCCGCCGACTCCACGATGTTAGGCCGTAGCGCGAACGGAGATACGACACGGTAAAGGTCGCATCTCCGTTGAGGAAGAGATTAGAAAAAAAGGTTTCCCCCAACCCCCCCACCACCCCCCCACATACACAGAGTTAAAAATAGAACAAAACGTACATTAAACGATGACAATAGACAAAAAACAAAAAAAAGACAGAGAGACTGCCGGTGAGCCGCAGCTGCAGAACACAGCCACGCCCCTTTTAATGGAGCTGTTTATAGTATTCAGCAGGTCATGCAGTATCTGCAGAGAGGAAAACCAATAACAAACCTTTGAAATGCTTTGAAGTTTCAGGTTGATGGTCTTTCATTAGAACTGGGAAGTAGGAGGGAGTGATGAAGAAGAGAAAACCATGATATCTGTGTTAGACTGTATGAGAGTGCTGATGAAAATGATGGTGGTTCTTGATGCCGAAGGAACATATAAGCAGGCCCCTTGAATCTGCTCAGCCATTGATTGAGATGGTGACCAATTGTACCCTATCCCATAAATCTTTACCCAACTCCCAAGTAGAGAATTCCTATGATCCATCACTTTCTGAATGAAGATATCTCTCCTCATTTCACTTCTAAGTAGTCTGAGATGACGATCCCTTATTCTGGACTCCATGGTAATGAACTAAACATTGGGAAAACAACTGCAGATTGGGTGCTTGTTTTTGTAGAGCACCTTCATTCAGCTTGCAAGCATGACTTGGTGCTGTTGCCTGTATGTTGAGGTTTATATTGCATTATGTTGAACATCGTAGCCCATCCTTTCTTGCCATAAAAACTTCTAGTTCTTGTTCCAGTGTTATTTGTCTCTGTCAATCTTTTTTAAGCAGATTTTTTTGTTTTTCTTTTCAATACTACCTTCTCGTGTACAATTCTTGCTGAATTAGTTTTAAACGTCCATCCTGCAACCATGCTACTGAACCTTCCTGTAAGGAGGTTCATTCCAGCTCTAATGATGTGCAATCCATGTGGCCTGTAAATTGCACTTATTTTAATTCAAGAGGCCTGATGAGTAAGGTGGATGAACAGTGGGGTTCTGTTTCCGTGCTCTGAAACTATCCTTTACATGGTCAGATTTTTTTTGACAATGACCGTTCTCCAATAGTGCTTACCAGAGGGGTCGGAATGCCTCTATAGTTATAACGCTAAATGGCAGAGCTCGTCAGCAGTACTGCCTTCCTTCTGAAGAAATTTTATACTCTTTTACAACTGGATGCAGACAATTGAAGATTTGTAAGAACTGGTGATGATATAGAGCTGGTCGTCATTAGCTTGCATATTAAACATGCTGTCTCTTTGACTCATTTTGCTTTGGGGCAACATACAGATAAGAATTAGGAGATTGCTAAAGATTGATCCTTGAGTTCCAGTGATAGCAGCACGGGAGCCGAAAGGAAAGCCATTGGAAAATATTCCCTTATTTGACTTGATCGATGAGAGTGCAGTCCTACCCAGCTGGGTAGTGGTGCAGAAGAGACTAAGGATGATTATTAGGCCGATCACAGTGAAGGCAATCTGAGGAAAATGAGCACACTGCCGGAGGTTTTCATCGTTCAGATGATGGATATCAGATGAGAGAAATTCAAGTGTGGACTTGCGGCAAAGATAATTTGTGAAGAAAACATTGAGCGATTTCAGAAGAAAGCCAAAATGAGGAAGAGAGCTTGGAGATTATATGATATTTTGCAGTTATATAGTGATGCCAGTTTTTTTTGAGGGGATGGAAATGATAAAATATTAAGAGGAGGTAGAGTCTAGATAATTTGGACAATACTCGAGAAGAATCCTTGAATTGTTAAGAAAGCAATTTGATGGGTATTAGGATTGGTGTAGCAGGATTGTGAGTCTTCTGAATGACCTTAGGGAGGTTATGCCTGGAAATAACAGACGTCAAAATGTCCCACGATTAAGTCCAAAAGTATTGTTAAATAATGATCTGGACAAATAGTCCACAAGTTGAATTAGAATCTACCTTGGAAAATTTATGTGGTTAAATTAAATCTAGTAATTGTGGGTAAACACAAAGAAAATCTTTTGGATTGTCATAAATAGATTTGAAACGTAAAAAAAATAATGCTAGAATGAAATAAAAACAGAATGGGCAGCAGATTAGGCAACATCAATGCGGAGGGAATGAAACAAAGTTTAATCTTGCAGATTCATGACCTTTGCAGTATTTCCTATTTTTATTGAAGGATATTATTATCTCATCTCATGACCTGCATGTGTTTCCATTTCTAACCGCTCTCAGAGAAGTGTCTTAGAAAGCTTCAAATTTGTTATCCTACGTTCGAAATATAGTCCACAATTTTCATGTTTTGGATGTAACAATTAAAATGTCTACTTCTGAAACTGGAAAATAAAATGTAACAGAAGCTCTGCAGCTCAAAATTCTGAATCATTTTACTCCATTGCAAGCTACTAAAAAAAACCTAATAATACTTAAATGAATAAAGATCAATTTTTCTAACCTTTATGAATTTTTTCATTATAATTCCTGGCTTCTATGTAGATGTGTAGTTTAAGAACCAGCCGTCCTTAAATTTCGCACAGATATGTATCTGGGAACAACATTAATTCATGGGATTTATTCACCAAATGCTGGAGTAACTCAGCAGGTCAGGCAGCATCTCGGGAGAGAAGGAATGGGTGACGTTTCGGGTCGAGACCCCACATCAGTCTGAAGAAGGGTCTCGACCCGAAACATCACCCACAGTGACTGAAATCAATCAACTTAGCAGAAAGAATTGAACAAGGTTGTTCTTGTTCTTGTTCTTGCACTATGGAAGCTATTAGAGCATTGTATGAACATCAGATTTTAAATGCACATTTTGAGTTATATGAATAAAGTTTTTTGATGTATAATATGCACAATCTTTCAATTTAACAGATTGATCTCGAAAGTGTTTTTGCACTTAACCCAGACCTTGCACCTGATGAAGAAATTGAGCCAAGCCCTGAAACACCGCCACCTCCAACACCCACTATCAAAACTAATAAGATAGTAAAGGTATGTTAATTCCATAACAATATTCGTACACGAGTAATTAATTTAATATATCTTTTTTTTTCTTGATGTTCCTTTGAAGTGAGTCTAGATTGTAGATGGACAGAATTATGAGATCTGTATGATTCTGAGGAAAAGTTCCTTTGACTTGCTCTTTTTGCTTTTTGTAAGTAGGGGAATAGCAGCTGAACAATTATTCTTTCAGTTGGGTATTTGTATCCTCTGCTGCCTGTTATAACTGCAGTGCTACAATATTGGTGATGGGTCTTGGAGATTAATTTTACTTTCAAAGTGCTATCCACTGTGTTTCCTATAAAATTGCCATTTTAATTTGTCACGATGTTCTTTAAACCCTGGAAAATGCTGAGAAAGTTTGAATGACAAGAGCGTTAGATAGGTTTGCGCCAGTGAAGATATCACTGATGAAATTATCAAACTGTCAGAGACTCATCTGTTGTAGGCATCAATATAGCACATGTATTCTTTGATTACAAGCATAGAATTGTAAGAAGGCCAGCATTATGTAATTACCTAAACTGCAAGAAGTACTTCAAAAATATGTGACAGACAAAATTGTGATGTTTACTCTCTATTTATTGCTGTAGTTGTAAAGGTCTGCTGCAGGAACAGATTGGTGCAGGATCTGAAGGATGGAGTTGTCAAGGGGAGATCGAGCATCCTGTCTATGGCCAAAATGGCGAACTTCTGAAATACAGTGTTGGTGGATTGGCAAACAAGAGGCCGATGCTGTATAATCACAATTTCTGCAAAACCCCACTTCATTTAGAACATGCACATCATTCTTTTTACCTTCTTTTTGAATGAGCCATCTAAATTGCCCCACTCTTCTGCTGTGATAATTAAAACATTCCTGTCTCTCTGTCTTAGTGCAGTAGGGCATTGGTATGCTCCTGAAAGAAGTTAGGGATACTTCCAGTGTCTTCAGAGGACCACTCCTGTGGGAAGTGTAACCAGCTGCAGCTTCTGGCTGACTGTCTGTGAACTGGAGCTGTACCTGGACGACTTCAAGATTATCTGGGAGACTGGGAGCTTCATAGAAAGGGTTGCAGTGAGTCAAGAGTCGAGAATGTTTTATTGTCATATGTCCCAGATAGAACAATGAAATTCTTACTTGCTGCAGCACAACAGAATATGTAAACATAGTACACTCTGTAAGCAATATGATAAACGAGACAGAAAAAAAAAGTTCAGTGTGTATATATACATACAAGTACACACACATGTGTGTAAGAAATACACACGTGTGTGTGTGTGTATATATATATATATACACATACTCAAAACAAACAATAGTATAATAATAGTCTATTGTAGTTCAGAGCTTATTTCAGGTTGTAGTGTTTAATAGCCTGATGGCTATAGGGAAGAAGCTGTTCGTGAACGTTACAGTTTTCAGGCTCCTTGTACTTTCTTCCCGATGACAGTGGTGAAATGAGTGTGTGGCGGGTCTCTGATGATGCCTTTTTGAGGCAGTGACTCCGATAAATCCCTTTGATGGTGGGGAGGTCAGAACCGGTGATGGACTGGGCAGTGTTCACAACTTTTTGCAGACTTTTCCACTCCTGGATGTTCAAGTTGCTGAACCAGGCCGTGATGCAACCAATCTATACGGTCCCTACTGTACACCTGTAGAAGTTCAAGAGAATCCTCTTTGACATACCAAATCTCCTTAATCATCTCAGGTAGTAGAGGCATTGATGGGCTTTATTTATAATTGCATCAGTGTGCTGGATTCAGGAAAGATCTTCGGAAATATGCACGCCCAGGAATTTGAAGTTTTTGACACTCTCCACTGTCGTCCCATTAATATAAACAGGATTGTGGGTCCTCATCCTTCCTCTTCCAAAGTCCACAATCAGTACATTGGTTTTACTGTTATTGAGAGCCAGGTTGTTGTGCTGGCACCATTTGGTCAATCGGTCGATCTCACTTCTATATTCTGACCCATCACCATCTGTAATTCGTCCAACAATGGAGGTGTCATCTGCGAACTTGAAGGTGGAGTTTGTACTGTGTCCGGCTACACAGTCATGTGTATAGAGTGAGTAGAGCAGGGGGCTGAGCACGCAGCCTTCAGGTGCTCCCGTACTAATTGTTAATGAGGAAGAAGTCCAAAGGCATACCGGTTTGTAGGTTAATTGGCTTGGTAAATGTAAAAATTGTCCCTGGTGTGTATAGGATAGTGTTAATGTGCGGGGATTGCAGGTCAGCGCGGACCCGATGGGCCGAAAGAGCCTATTTCCGCCGGTATCTCTAGTTTAAACTAAGTATTTCTGCCAATTCGAACAGATGAGGAAGTCGAGGATCCAATTGCAGAGGGATGCACAGAGACCCAGTTCCATGAGCTTGGTAACCAGCTTGTTTTGGGGTTTAAATTTATTTTTAAATTGTATTTATTAATCAAAAATATTTATTCAAATATTAAAATAATATATACAATACAATAAAATCAAACAGAACCCACCACCATAATACAAGACAAACAATAAACTATTATACAACTATCTTACAATCCATGTCCAGCGCCCAGCGGTCCCGGAAATCCCCCAGGGTGCTCGTGACAGTGTGTAGTCCCTCTCTAACCACATCGGAGCGCGGACGTAACCTGGAAGGCCCCGATCCTCCAGAACATTGACCCTGCATGGTATCAGGCGCTACAATTAAAACACAAAATAGCACAAACAGACACAGACAGTTCAAGTGGCTCGAGGCCAAGTCCACGCACCAAAACAAATATGCAACTGTTCGTGGGAGGGAGGCGAGTGGTGTTCCCTGAAGGTTGATAATAGTGGCTCCCACGAAAGCTGCTGCGTCACCACCTCTTTGCCCGGCTATCTCGGCTCTCCTGCGTTCCCTGGCGAGCTGCAGACCTTCGCAGGCAATCCCCGCTGGTCTTCACTGCTCCTGCAGCAACAAAAGGGATTTGCTTCTTGTCGTTGTTTTTGGAAGCCTCCTATCTCCGCCGGTCTTTCCGAGAGAGAGGAGGCTCCATCAACTCCAGATTCCAAGGCCGCAGAAGAAGGTCGAGACGGCGCAGAAAACCTCCCACACCGCACGGCAGCCAGACTGGCCCGGTCAGCAACGACGAGGTAGTAAGGGGGGGTTGTTCCGGACGCAGGTGTAAAAGTCCAGAAAGTTTTTCTCCCCCTTTTGGTGCGCCACAGTTTCCTGGCAGGTTGCCAGCCTCAGTAGTGGGAGCTGCGCAGTTTGCCGATAATCCTGCTCGCAGCCCCAAAACTCGCAGAAACTTTAAAAACAAATTTCTGCAGCGTCTGGCCTACCCAGACCAACTCTGTGCAGTCCTCACCTCTGGGGGTGTGCTCTTCAGTTGCTGCCTGTCTGCAGGAAGAACCAGCACCGCTGAATGGTCGGATTTCCCAATGTGAGGGCGAGGGATAGAGCGATCGGCATCCCTGACGGTCGTATAGCAGTGGTCAAGGGTGTTTAATCCACTGGTGCTGCAGGCGACATGTTGGTGGTAGTTTGGGAGTGATTTATTCAGGTGGGCTTTGTTGAAGTCCCCGGCTATGGCGGTAAACGCTTCACGGTACGCTGTCTGGTGCTTGTTGACCCCGTCATGCAGCTCCTCCAATGCTAGATGGACGTCTGCCTGGGGTGGGATGTAGACCATGGTCAGGATGATGGAGGTGAATTCCCTCGGGAGGTAGATGGGGCGGCACTTCACTGCCAGATGTTCCAGGTCCGAAGAGCAGGAGTTGGACAGAACTGCCACGTCTGAGCACCACGAAGAGTTGACCATGAGGCCGACGTCGCCACCTCTCCCTTTCCCAGATGCCTGCGTACGGTCCAATAGACAGATGGAGAAACCTTCAGGCTGGACGACTCATTCTGGGGAGCTGGGAATGAGCCATGTCTCTGTGAAACAGAACAGTGCTTTCCCTCAGCTCCTTTTGGTAATGCAGCCTTGACCTTCAAGGACCTGTCCCACTTAGGCGATTTGTTTAGGCGACTACAGGTGACTAGGCTGTCGCCACACGGTCATCGGGGTGTCACCTGTATGGTTGTGAGTAGACTCCAAAGAGTCGTAGTGTTTTTCTAGTCGCCTCTGGATTTTGAGATGTTTAAAAATTTGCGGCGACTGTTGATTTGACGCCAATGATCGTAGCTTGAGGTCTCCTGACGTAGGTGCTGTCGTAGGTTGTTGCCAGGTGATGTAGGTTGTCGCCAGTGCTGTCTTCGGTGAATTCCATTGGCGACTACCTACGTCAACCGGCGACAGATACCGGCGTCAAAACCGGAGGCCAAAATGACATGAATTGTCTTCAGATGTCGCCGACAGAGACGTAGCTTGTCGCGGTAGATGTAGGTTGACTTCAGTTGTCGTAGGTTGTCGCCTGTGTGGTCGTAGGTGGACGTCCTAAATCGCGACAATTGGGTCGCTAGTTGTCGGTAGCTTGATGTCGACTATGTGGTAGGTTGTTTTAGCTTGTCGTAGACATTGTCGTAGGGGGGATCCAGTCGCCGTTTTTTCGGCGACCTGCTACGACTATGACAGTCGCCTAAAAAATCGCCTGTGGGACAGGCCCTTAAGTCCTCCACTTTATTTTCCAGTGATTGTACATTGGCTAGTAGGATGGTAGGGAGAGGGGTTCGTAGTCCCCTGCGCTTCAGTCTGACTTGTAGTCCTGCCTGCCGGCCATGTTTCCGGATACCATAGAGGCCTCTCTGGTGTTTCCAGGTACAGTACTTACTGTTCCTGTGATCGTCCGCCAGGTCGGGGATTCCTGTGTGATCGGGAATTCCCTTACAGTCGGCATTAGCAGCTTGTCAATTGCATCGCTGGTTTCTGCTTTTTCTTTTAAACAGGTAAGCTGAGAACTACTATATTTAATGATTTTCTGCTGTGCTGCTGGCAACATGTCGCCACAGACTGGCGCCATCTTAGTGCTAGCCTAAGCTAAACGGGACTAGTTTAGATGAGGCATCAACGTCGGTTAGTTGAACTGAAGAGCCTGTTTCTATGCTGCATGACACTGACCAATTCTGTAACCACTTGGCCAATTGAGGTTCATCGCTTGATGCATTCAAGAAAGGGTTAGATAATATTTTAAATATTTAGGAATCGGAGATATATCTGTTGTCAATACAGGAAAGTGCATTTATGCAAACTATTTGCCATAATTTTACTGAAATAGTATACAGGTTTGAAGGGCAATATGGGTGCCTACTGTATTTTATGTTCTTGTGCTTTCTTTTTCTTAGCCAATTTATATCTAACTTGCCAACTTGTCTTTTTAATCTAATCCTGTTGTATTGCACTTTATCAAACTGATGATCTACATAAATGAAATTGACTGCATTACCTACAAAGCTTACGTTTTGCCATCCCATCTTTCAGCCAATTCTACACAGACTCTTGATTAGTCTAGCTCATGACCAGATGGGAATTTGTTTTTATATTCTTCTGTCATTTCATCTCTTAAACACTTTACTCCCCCAAAAATCTCCTTTCTTTCAAGCGAGGCGACCATTTTTAACACTCTTGGTAGATCCTGGTTTTCTCTTTCAATGATTATCATCTTTATAGACATAGAATGCTGGAGTAACTCAGCGGGACAGGCAGCATCTCTGGAGAGAAGGAATGGATGACGTTTCGGGTCGAGACCCTTCTTTAGACTGATGTCAGGGGAGTGGGCAGGACAGAGATAGAATGTAGTCGGAGAGAATAAGACGTGAGAGAACTGGGAAGTGGGAGGGGATGGAGAGAGAGAGGGAAAGCGGGCTATTTGAAGTTAGAGAAATCAATGTTCATACTGCTGGGGTGTAAGCTGCCCAAGCGAAATATGAGGTGCTGTTCCTCCAATTTGCGCTGGGCCTCACTCTGACAATGGAGGAGGCCCATGACAGAAAGGGAATGGGAGGGGGAGTTAAAGTGCTGAGCAACCTTTGATTTAAACCAGCATCTGCAGTTCTTTCCTACACATTTTGTCTGCTCCACTGCGAAATCTCCTCAAGGTATGTCTACTTTGAAGAAGTCCTCCTCCTCCTCCCTCCGAGAGTTCAGCAACATCCTCTCTCACTGCTCCCCCTCTGTGATTCCTCCTTCTCTCCGACTCTACGACCATGTCTTACCCAGACCCATTACCACAGCCACGTTTGTTTTCTCGGGACTTGCCTGTGCCTCCATCTGTTACCTCACGGATTCCAGCTCCAGTTCCAGACCTCCCAGTTCGGACCCAACCCGGACTATAGGTTCCGACAGTCGATCTACCAATTTTCACAACAGTTCTCATTCCGTGCCCTGCATTCTACACTGGCTGCGATGCACCGGCACCAGCAGGCCCTCGCTCTGACTCTCCCACAGCTCCGGGCCTCACTCAACCACCCCTGCAACGGACCCCAACTGCACTTCATTCAATGCCAGATCCACGCCCTCAACAAATGCTTCCTTTCCTACCTGGACTCCACAAAGAATCGCAAACTTGCCTGCCTCCAGACTGGTCCTTCCACCAACACTCCTCGACTTGACTGCCTGCAGGTCCGAGTCTCCACCACCGGTCCGCGCCGCCTGCCTGAACACCACGAGGCCGAGACCAGCGAGTCCATTGCTGCCACGAGGCGCATCACCACCTTCCTGGCTGATCCCAGGCCCAGACCACTGAAGTTGCCGCCGTTGTCGACTTTCACCACCTCCCCGGGGCCACAACCGCCGCTGCCGCTGACCTTCACTACCTCCCTGGGACCGCCGACCTTCATCGCCTCCTCGATGCCGCCGCTGCCGCCGACCTTCACTGTCTCCCTGACCATCCACTGACCGGGACTACCGACGCTTCGTCCGCTGACCCGGGCTCCAGTCCCCTGCTGGCCTCCACCAGCAGCTCCACCGACACTCGCCTCTCCACCGCCCACCAGTGGGCCGCAGCCGTTGTCTTACCAGAGTCCCAGGTTCAGCACTGGGCCCACAACCTCCACGATGCAGATGCCAACACGACATGGGGGTTCCACTGGTTCTTCCTCTTCCCCTTTTAACCAGGTGATCCCAGCTACTCCCCACCCATACAGTAGTCCACATGCCCCCCTCCTCTCTGAACACCCACTATACCCCCACCAGACATCGCCTCGGCCTCCATCTACTCACCTGCCTTCCTCTGACCCCAACCCCCACTCTTGCTGTGTGTTCACCATCCCCTCTGACCTCCCCCTTTCTGATACGGATGGGTCTGTCCTCAGCAGAGGCCTCACCTTTGTTCACCTCCGCCCCCACCTCAATGAGTTTCGTGTCCGCCACTATGTAGAGCTCTTCAGTCGCTTCCGCCTGCGTGCCATTTTCTATGGGGGGGAATCCTCACCACCCTGTGATGACCCCTTCACATCTCCACTGGACCTCCTCCTCTTGGACTCCCTCGGATGACTCTCTACCTTCTGTAGACCTATTCATTTTCAACTGCCGGCGGGACATCAATCACCTTAACCTTTCCATTCCCATGACTTACTCGAACCTCTCCCCCCAATGTACAGCCCTCCGCTCACTCTGCACAACCTTGACTTGATAATCAGACTTGATAATCTAACTCACTGACAAGGGAGGCGCAGTGGGACCATGACCCCACAGATCAGCACCACGACCTTAATATCACACACCATTTCTGATTTTATTACTTCCGACTCTCTGCCCTCTAAAGCCTCAAACCTTATCGTTCCCCAATCCTGCACGGCCTGATTTTATCTTCTCCCCAAAATCCACAAACAGAATTGTCCCATTGTTTCTGCTTGTTCATGTCCCATCGAATTAATTTCAACATACCTTGACTCCATCCTATCCCCCCAGGTCCAATCCTACCTATGGCCAAGACATCTCGCACACTCGTCGTCTCTTCAACGACTTCCGTTTTCCAGGCCCCCACTCCCTCACCTTTACCTCGACTCCATCGAAGGACTCCGACAGACTTTTCAGGTGCGGCAGAGGTTCACTTGTACCTCCTCCAACCTCATCTACTGTATTGGCTGTTCCAGGTGTGAACTTCTGTACATCGGCGAGACCAAGTGCAGGCTCGGCGATCGTTTCGCTGAACACCTCCGCTCAGTTTGCCTTGACCTACCTGATATCCTGGTTGCTCAACACTTTAACTCCCCCTCCCATTCCCAATCTGACCTTTATGTCCTGGGCCTCCTCCATTGTCAGAGTGGGGGCCAGCGCAAATTGGAGGAACAGCACCTCATATTTCGCTTAGGTAGTTTACATCCCAGCGGTATGAATATTGACTTCTCTAACTTCAAATAGCCCTTGCCTTCCCTCTCTCTTCATCCCCTCCCCCTTCCCAGTTCTCCCACCAGTCTTACTGTCTCGGACTATGTTCTATCTCGGTCCCACCAACTCCCCTGACATCAGTCTGAAGAAGGGTTTCGACCCGAAACGTCATCCATTCCTTCTCTCCAGAGATGCTGCCTGTCCCGCTGAGTTACTCCAGCATTTTGTGTCGACCTTCGATTTAAACCAGCATCTGCAGTTCTTTCCTGCACATTAACATCTTTATTCTTGCTTCTAGACTTTTCACAGAGATGCTCTCAACATTTGTGCATAAAAATCCTATTGTTTCTTCGAACCTCTGCATTGAGTTGTGCTATAGAAATTCCTGCATGCAATCCTTGAAACTCACTCAAACGTTTTTTGAGATTGCATGCATCATGTCTGGGTGCCTTTCCCCTTACTTACCATCCACATTACTTATCCAATCCTCTGCCATCTCCACTTATGGCAGTGAAAGAAACCACAGTTACTGCGATGCCCTTTTAGAAAGAGTGAGTTTGATGGTTTGTTATTGTTTTTATATATCTCTAATTCCACCTTTCAAATGATAACATTGCTTGTGCTTTATTTTGAAGAATCGCAGAACTGTGGCTGCTAAAAACGAAACACCTGCCAAAGATAATCGAGGTAATTTTGAAGTATGTTTTTTGGCAATTTGATAATTTAGTTCCAAGAGAATACTGTATGTCAAAGGAAGAGTGGCGCATTAATATTAATTATTTTAATTGCTTTTATTTTAAAGCCACTCATAATAGGCTGGCAGAATGGACAGACAGATGGCAGTTGAAATTTAATACAGAGAAATGTGAAGTGAGGCTATTAGAGACAGATGAGACTGCAGATGCTGTAACCTGGAGCAAAAATCAATCTGCTGGGTGAACTTGGTGGGTAAGGTGAAATATGTGGATGTAGAGGAATGGTTGACGTTTTGGGTACACACCGAGATGTTCAGATTAGTTTATTGCCATACACATTAGGGTGCAATGAAATTCCTAATTCACACAAAGGTCAAAGAGTAAACAATAAATGCGATTAGTACAACAATAAATACCACAATGATTACAATAGAGCAGAATGGTGCAACAATTGTCATGTAATTTTAAGTAGTACAAAAAAAAAATCAATTGAATAACTAAATGAACTGGAGATAAGACTAAGGGGAAATTTCCGAGTAGGAGTCTGATAGACGTAGGAAGAAGTTGTTACTGAGTCTGGACATCTGGGTTTTTAAGATCCTGTTTATTCTCCGAGAAGGTTGAGGACAGAAATGGGAATGGCCAGGGTGGCAGCTATCTTTGACAACACGTTCAGCCTTCCTGAGGCAATGCACCATGAAGATAGCCTGGATGGAAGCGACTGATGAGTCTTGACTGGGCTCTGCAGATTCAGGTTTTCAAAATTTGCCTCTGAACTCCATAATTTGAGATATGTAATAGAAAAAAATCCCACGTAGGTTAAAGTGCACATTGACAGATTTTAATAAAGGCCATTTTTATACATTTTATTTTCACCATGTAAAAATACAGCAGTGTTTATACGTAGTCCCCCCCCATTTCAGGGCACCATAATGTTTGAGACACATGGCTTCACAGGTGTTTGTAATTGCTCAGGTGTGATTAATTGCCTCCTTAACGCAGGTATAAGAGAGCTCTCAGCATCTAGTTTTTCCTCCAGTCTTTCCATCACCTTTTGGAAAATTTTATTGCGGTTTATCAACATGAGGACCAAAGTTGTGCCAATGAAAGTCAAAGAATCCATTATGAGACTAAGAAACAGCAATAAAACTGTTAGAGACATCAGCCGAACCTTAGGCTTACCAAAATCAACTGTTTGGAACACCATTAAGAAGAAAGAGAGCACTGGTGAGCTTACTAATTGCAATGGGACTGGCAGGCCAAGGAAGACCTCCATAGCTGATGACAGAAGAATTCTCTCTATAATAAAGAAAAATCCCCAAACACCTGACCGACAGATCAGAAACACTCTTCAGGAGTCAGTTATGGATTTGTCAGTGACCACTGTCCGCAGAAGACTTCATGAACAGAAATTCAGAGGCTACACTGCAGGATGCAAACAACTGGTTAGCCGCTAAAATAGGATGACAAGGTTATAGTTTGCCAAGAAGTACTTAAAAGAGCAACCACAGTTCTGGAAAAAGGTCTTGTGGACTGGTGAGACGAAGATTAACTTGTATCAGAGTGATGGCAAGACAAAGTATAGAGGCTTTGTCTTGCCATCACTCACCTCATCTGTGAAACACGGTGGTGGGGGTGTTATGGCCTGGGCATGTATGGCTGCTGAAGGTTCTGGCTCACTTTATTGATGTTACAACTGCTGATGGTAGTAGCATGATGAATTCTGAAGTGTCCTATCTGCTCATCCTATCTGCTCAATTTCAAACAAATGCCTCAAAACTCATTGGCCAGCGGTTCATTCTACAGCAAGACAATGATTGCAAACATACTGCTAAAGCAACAAAGGAGTTTTTCAAAACTAAAAAATGGTCAATTCTCGAGTGGCCAAGTCAATCACCCGATCTGAACCCAATTGAGCATGACTTTTATATGCTGAAGAGGAAACTGAAGGGGACGCCCCCAAAGCAAGCAGAAGCTAAAGATGGCTGCAATACAGGCCTGGCAGAGCATCACCAGAGAAGACACCCAGCAACTGGTGATGTCCATGAATCGCAGACTTCAAGCAGTCATTGCATGCAAAGGATATGCGACAAAATACTAAACATGACTACTTTCATTTACATCACATTCCTGTATCCCAAACATTATGGTGCCCTTAAATGGGGGGACTATGTATAAACACAGCTGTAATTCTACATGGTGAAACCAAAATGTATAAAAATGGCCTTTAATAAAATCTGATAATATGCACTTTAACCTCATGTGATTTTTTTTTCTATTACAAATCTCAAATTGTGGAGTATCGAGGTAAATAAATAAATGATAGGTCTTTGTCCCAAACATTATGGAGGGCACTGTAGATCTCCCTCCTAACCCCATTCTCCTGCCTTCTCCCCATAACCTCTGACACCTGTACTAATCAAGAATCTATCTATCTCTGCCTTAAAAAATACCCACTTGACCTCCACAGCCTTCTGTGGCAAAGAATTCCACAGATTCACCACCCTCTGACTAAATAAATTTCTCTTCATCTGCTTCCTAAAAGAACGTCCATTAATTCTGAGGCTATGATCTCTAGTCCTTGACTCTCCCATTAGAGGAAACATCCTCTCCACATCCACTCTATCCATGCCTTTCACTAGTCTGTATGTTTCCATGAGGTCTCCCCTCATTCTTCTAAACTCCAGCGAGTACAGGCCCAGTGCTGACAAATGCTCATCAGAGGTTAACCTCATTCCCGGGATCATTCTTGTAAACCTCCTCTGGACCCTCTCCAGAGTCGGTGCATCCTTCCTCAGATATGGTGCCCAAAATTCCTCACAATGTTCCAAATGCGGCCGTACCAGCGCCTTCTAGAGCCTCAGTATTACATCCCTGTTTTTGTATACAAGCCATCTGGAAATAAATGCTAGCATTGAGTTTGCTTTCTTTACTACTGATTTGACTTGCAGATGAACTTTTTGGGAATCCTGCACCAGCACTCCCAAGTCCCTTTGCACCTCCGATTTCTGGATTCTCTCCCCATTTAGAAAATAGTCTTTATTCCTACTACCAAAATGCATGACTCCACATTTTGCTACACTATATTCAATCTGACACTTCTCTGCCCATTCTCCCAACCTGTCCAAGTCCTTTTGCAGAGTCCTTGCTTTCTCTGCACTACCTGCTCTTCCACCTATTTTCCTATCATCCGCAAACTTGGCCACAAAGCCTTCAATCCCCTCGTCCAATTCATTAATACACAACGTGAAGAGTAACAGCCCCAGCACTGCCCCCCATGGAACTCCACTTGTCACTGGCATCCAACCAGAAAAAGCCCCCTTTATTGCCACTCTTTGACTTCTGCCATCCAGCCAACCTGCTATCCATGCTAGTATCTGCCCTGATACCGTGGGCTCTCATCTTCCTTAGCAGCCTAACGAGTGGCACCTTATCAAAGGCTTTCTGAAAATCTAAGTAAACAATATCTACTGACTCTCCTTTGTCTGCCGTGCTATTTACTTCAAAGAATTCCAGCAAATTTGTCAAGCAAGACCTCCCCATCACAAAGCCATGCTGACTTCGGCCTATTTCATCGTGAACTTCTAAGCACTCTGTAACCTCATCCTTGATAATGGATTCTAAAATCTTACCAATCACCAAAGTCAGACTAACCAGCTTATAGTTCTCACTATTCTGATTTGCTCCTTTCTTGTGCAACGGGGTAATATTGGCAATTTTCTAATCATTTGTCTCCTGTCTCTGGTGATTCTTGAAATATAACTGTCACTACCTCCACAATCTCTAAGCCACCTCTTTCAGAACCCTAGGGTGCAGTGCATCTGGTTCAGGTTACATCCATCTTCAGCCATTTCGGCTTCCCAAGCACCTTCTCCCTAGTAATAGCCACTCCACTAACTTCCACCCCTTGACTCTTGAATTTCAGGTACGTTGCTGGTGTCTTCCACTGTGAAGACTGATGCAAAAAAGTTATTCAACTCCTCTGGCATTTCTTGAATCCCCATTATCACTTCTCCTGGATCATTTTCCAGCAGTCCAACTTCCACTCTTGCCTCTTTCTTACTCTTATATAACTGAAGAAACTCTTGCTATCCTCTTTTATATTATTGGCTAGCTTACCTTCGTATTTCATCTTTTCTCCCTGTATTGCCTTTTTAATTACCTTCTGTTGTTCTTTAAAAGCTTCCCAATCCTCTGGCTTCCCACTAATCTTTGCTATGTTGTACGCCTTCTCTTTTAATTTTAAACTGTCCTTGACTTCCCTTGTCAACCACGGTCACTTCTTTCTCCCCCTAGAATCTTTCTTCCTCTTTGGAATGAAAAGATCCTGCGTCTTCTGGATTATTCCCAGAAACTTCTGCCATTGCTGTTCCACTGTCATCCCTGCTAGGGTACCTTTCCAGTCAACTTTGGCCAGCTCCTTCCTCATGCCTCTGCAGTCCCCTTTGCCCAGCTGCAATACCGACTTATCCGATTTCACCTTTTCCCTCTCAATTGCAGATTAAAACTAATCACGTTGTGGTCGCTACCTCCTAATGGTTCCTTTACCTTGAGTTCCCTTTATCAAATCCGGTCCATTACATAACACTAAATCCAGAATTGCCTTTTCCTGGTAGGCTCCACTACAAACTGCTCTAAGAATCCATTTTGGAGGCACTCTACAAATTCCCTTTCTTGGGGTTCAGTACCAACCTGATTTTTTCCAGTCTACCTGCATATTGAAATCTCCCATGACCACCATAGCATTGCCTTTTTTACTTGCCAATTTTATCTCCTGATGTAACTTGTACTCTATATCCTGGCTACTGTTTGGGGGCCTGTAAATAACTCCCATTAGCGTCTTTTAACCCTTATAATTTCTCAGCTCTATCCACAATGACTACATCTTCTGATCTCATGTCACCCCTCGCTAAGGACTGAACAAGCAGAGTAACCCCACCCCCTCTGCCCTCCTTTCTGTCTTTCCAATAGGACGTATAACCCTGAATATTCAGCTCTCAGCTCCGATCCTCTGGCAGCCACGTCTCCGTAATGCTTACAACATCATACCTGCCAATTTCCAACTGTGCTGCAAGCTCATCCACTTTGTTCCTTATGCTACTATTCAAATATAGTACCTTCAATTCAGTGTTGACCACCCCATTTCTCACAATCATCCCGATTTTACCCGACCTTACTCTTCTCCCTTTTTAAACTTTCTGTCCTGTTATTTATGGAACATGGGGTTGCAGGGGAAAGTGTCAATCACTGCACTAAAGATGCATTTAGACAAACATTTCAATAGGCAATGCACAGAAGGATATAATCCTAATGATGGCAACTTGTATTAGTATAGATGGGCAGTATGGGCTTAATTGGCCAAAGAGCCAATTTCTGTGCTATACTTGCATAACATGCATTTGGATTACTTGCGTGGGTGGCTTATTATAGAAAACATCTTGTTCAAACTTATCCATTCCAGTTATTAATAGTTGAATTTGGTCTTGGGAAGTTTTGATGTAATTACGTATTCTTCTTTCTCCCAGTGGCATCAACAAGACCAAGACCGAGCCAGCTTCCAGAGCATCCGTTAGCTGCTCATCAGAATGGAAGTGCTACAGATATCTCTCCAGCCCAGTCTGGAAAAAAAGATTTTGCACCACCATGTAAGTGATTGTGTGTATGTAAAGCTTGTATAAAATGCACTTATTAGATGTTTTATGTTGGGACTAAGTGAAGTTAAAGCAGATTTACCACAGTGCATACATAGTGTTAATGGAGTGTGGACTTCTGTAAGTGATGCAGTGATTATTTTTCAAATATTTATTGTGTAGTTTTCATTTGCAATGTAAGCAAGTGGCCTACCAGTCTCTTGTTAATTAGGTAACAAGAATTGATTAATTTTGATTGCTGTTTGGTGACTTGGAAGTTGAAAGTGCCAGTACTTTGCTCAATTACCCTTGTTTTAAAATGGCACATAGCCTAGAGTTACAGTAAAGGCAAGAATAGGGATCCCGAAGGTATCTTTAGAGGAACCTAAGCCGTTTCATTTGCCTCATTCTTACTGACTCAAAAACAAGGACTGTAGGGACAATGAGCACATTGACCATTGTAAAATGGTGGATGGGATAAATCACATTAGAGGAGTGAAGCAGTGATGGGAAATAGTATATTTCAGGGAATAGACACAGTGCTTTGCCGCTGCATTTGATAGTACCAAAGGCTGTGTGTTCTTTCTGGTGTTTGAGTTAAGGCCATTTGTTTGGGAGGATTGGAGAGGAACTTGAAGTGAGAGGGCAAACAACGACACAGAGAAGAATAGGGTCAAATGCAGAAGAGCTAAAAGATAACAATAAATGGATTACTACCCGAGCTACAGATGCATTGGTATAGGGATGTATTAAATATGAGGCTCAAAGGTTAGTATGGGGGTAAAGGAGCACTAGCACTGGGGAAGCTCTATCTGGAACCCTTTAAATTAAATAGTATAGGAGAAGATGCAGGTGAGGGGAAATTTAGAAAGCTTGAGGACAGGATATTTGCACGGGGTAAAGAATGAATTATGATAATCATACTTTGTAAGAGGGGCAGACCATACAGATGTAGGAGTAAACCCACCCCCAGTTACAATGTGTGTAATGAAAAATGGTCAAGACTGAAATCAAGGCTCTATCAAATGCAAGTAGCATTTGTAATGAGATAGCTTAGAAAATAGAGGTAATCATTCAGGGTTATCTTTATAAGAAGAAGAAGGGTGAAAATTAAAAAAAACTAAGGAGCAAAAAATGTTGGTGGGGATCATCTATATGCCCCCCCAAAAAAGTAGAGGTAAAGTAGAAGAGCAAAATATTGGAAATAATAGTCAGGATAATTAAGTAACAATTTGGGATTCTGATCCACATATAGACTGGGACATCCAAATTTTGCAATCTTGAACAAATTCGTGGAGTGCGTACAATATAGTTTTCTAGTTTGGTATATTGAGGAACAAAATACAGAACAGGCTTTCTAAGATTTAAAATTTCAATATGAGTAAGAGTTCATATATAAACTTGTAATTGATATAGTTGAAAGTAATTTAACTTAATATGAAACTATGGCCCTAAATCTATAGGCTGTAAACTATAAAATTAAGAAACCTGGTTGGCTGTGGTAGATTGAAAAAAATATGAAGCTTGACTGTAAATGAAAATTTATCATATTCTTTACAAAAGACTCAAAACCCCTTGAGAAAAAGTGGATGGAAGAAATCTTCTATTTAGTGTTATATTAAAGAAGAGATAAACAGGCATAAGGGTTGGAGAAATTTATAAATTCAGCAAAGGAAGATCAAGCTATTGATCACAAAATATACGCTTGTCTAATAATATTTTTGTGTCTATTGAAGAAGATAGAAAAAGGTTCCCCAGTGCAGTAGCATAAGTGTTAGTTATGCATAGAATGTCTTTTTCTTAGACTCAGTGTAAAGTTTCCCTGTGGAGAACACAAAATAACCTGCCTTAAAATTGCCCTCTGGTCATGAAAACTATATAGCTTGCAATTCTCCTGAAATGGTCATGTAAATGATATTATCTCAAAAATGTATTTAAGTTGATTTGGGAAAGACAGGAATTTTGTTGTTCCGCGACATAAATATGTGAAACCATAAGTATCTACTTTTATCAATGTTAAAGAAACATTTTAGTTTTTTTAATAACTTCTTCATAGGTTTAGAACCAACAAACCTTGATGTACATCCTCTAACCTATGGTTGATTTACTTTTCAGCACGTAGAAAATCAAATTGTGTTAAAGAAGTTGAAAAACTCCAGGAAAAACGTGAAAAGCGACGAATACAGCAACAAGAGATGAGGGAGAAAAGGGCTCAGGTTTGTATTTTTCACACAAAAAGCTTATCATCTTGCACTCCTATCCCCAGCTTTAACATGGTCCACATAACTGGTAAATTAATAAAGCTCATGAGAAGCTAATGAAACTGGTACAAATCGAAGGTAGAAGCTAATGAAACTGGTAAGCTGAATCCAAAATTAATGACCCCAATGGAAGTGAGCAAAGGATAATGATTAACTATTTTGTGACTGGGAAGTTATTTTTGGTTGGGTTCTGCAGGGCACAGTAAAATGTCCCTAAATTTAGTGGCAATAATTCACTCCAAAGTCATAGAAAGAATGAATTTGGAAAGGGCAAATAGATGAGGAAAAAAAGTGGGTGGATGGTGCCAGGTAGGGAAGCCACAGAAGGAGAATTAAAAGACAGAGGCTTGTAGGTAATTCTTTCAACTACTGTTTGTATCTGTGCCCTGCTCTCCACCCACCTGGCTCAATTTTTTTTTACCTTGTATGTTTCTGTCAATCCCCCACCAGCCTCTGCCTTTAACCCTTTCCTCTAACCCTTTGATCAATTAACTATTTTCCTTGTTATCATAAGTGATAGGAGCAGAATTTGGCCAACTGGTCCATCAAGTCTACTCTTCCATTCTATCATAACTGATCTATCTCCCTCCTAACCACGTTCTCCTGCCTTCTCTCCATAACCCCTGACACCCGCATCTTCTTACCAGCCCTGCTTGCCAGCCCTGTCCAGGGCTCTCAAATTTCCATACATCTTAAATCATTCTTGCCTTGCTCTCTCTTCAAAATGAATTAATCTAAGCTTGGTTATTTTCTTTTCTCAACTATAATTCTGCAGCCTTGTAACATGCTCTTAAATCTGCTCTGCACCCTAATTAAGTTCACCTCAGTTCTTCAATTATTGACATACTGACTATCCAATCTGGCCAGCCCAGCACACGCTTGGGGCCCTAATGACAGCTATAAGAGAATTTATCTTCTTGTAAAACTTAAATGCTTTTTCGTTTACTTTTACAAATAATTTTCTGTATTATAGAAAATTAGAAACGCTGCTACCAAATGTTTAATTCTACAGTCAATCTTTTTATTGTACTTTTACTTCGGCAAATTGTATCTTTAATAGGATGTTGATTCTACGAATCCAAACTGGGAAATTATGTGCATGATAAAAGAATTTAGATCAAGTCTTGACTACCGACCGCTTACAGCTGCTGATCCAGTAAGTTATAAGTTTAAGCAAGTCAATTGTTTCATGTATTTTACTAAACTGGTAGGATCTGAGAACGGAGACACGAAGGACAGCCGATGATGGAATCTTGAGTCAAAAACAAGGTGCTGGAGAAACTCAGTGAGTCAGGTAGCATCTGTGGAGGGAATGGCCAGTGTTTGGATGCAGACCCTTCTTCTGACTCTGTTTAGATGTGGGTCCCAAACTGAAGCATTGTCTGTCCTTTCCCTCCATACATGCTACTTCACCTGCTGAGTTACTCCAGCACTCTTATTTTTGCTCGGGATCTGTGAATCTTGTTTTGAGTTTGTTTTATTCAGATTTTATGTTGATAATTCTTCAGAGGCTATTTAAAGTTGTATATTTGAAAGTTGAATGATGTTCGAGAAGCAATTTGTCTGTTATCAAAGTAATATATAACAATCTTTCACTTGCTGTATGCTTTTCAGCATATGATCTTTAGTTATATTTTTAGTCTTCAATTTTGAAACTGCACTGTTGAGAAAAGGAGACCAATTTACTTTGTTATTCAGTAATATTATAAATGATTTGATATTTGGCCTGAGCCCTTGATTCCCTCCAAATATGGCACCTACTGGTGTCTACATTAGAGAATGTCAAAGATTATAAACCCACAGCATGGAGGGTGGGGTGGGGTGGAATTCATCCTCATCCCAAGCAAGTGGCTGACCCTTTATTCAGAGACTCTGCCACCTTGTTCTCAGCTTCCCCATGAGAGGCTGCTCTGGAAGGTTAGATTGCATGGGATCCAGGGAGTGCTAGCTAACTGGGTACAGAATTGGTTTAATGGAAGGAAACAGGGTGGTGGTGGATGGGTGCTTTTCGCACTAGAGGCCTGTAATGAAGGGTGTGCCTCAGGGATCGATGCTGGACCCCTTACTGTTTGTGGCTAATATCAATGATTTGAATGAGATTGTATGGCATGATTTGTAAGTTTGCAGATGACATTAAAATAGATGGTATCGTAGGTAGTCAAGATGGTTATCAAAAATTACAGAAGGCTCTTTATCAGCTGGACGAGTGGTTGAGAAATGGTTAAATGGTATTTAATGCAGATAAGTGCGGGAAAGTGCTTTTTGTGAAATAAAACCAGGGGAGGACCTCCATACTGAATGGTCGGACCCTGGGGAGTGTTATTAGAGCAGAGGGATATCAGAGTACAGGTACATAGTTCCCTGCATCACAGGTAAATAGGGTGGTCAAGGAATCTTTTGGTACATTAGCTTTCATCAGTCAAGGTATTAAGCATAGAAATTGGGACGTAATATTACATTCCACATGGAGTATTGTGTTCAGTTTTGGCCACCCTGCCTTAGGAAGAGTATCATTAAGCTGGAAAGAGTGCAGAGAAAATTGACGAGGATGCTATCAGGGCTTGCAGGGCTGAGCTATAGGGAGAGGTTGGGCAGGCTATGTAGGACTTTATTCCTTGGCGAGCAGGAGGATCAGGGGTGATCCTATAGAGGTGTATAAAATCATGAAGGGAATAGATGGGGTGAATGCATGGAGGTAGCCGAATCAAAAACCAGAGGTCACGTGTTTAATGTGAGAGGGGCAAATTTGAAGCATGTAAAACTAAATATATTTCCCTTTTGCCCCTAAATGTAAGTCCTACATTCCCCCTTGAAACAATAGGGTCTTGTGTCGTGCCCAAACATCTGGTGAGACTGTTATCCTCACATAATGTTGAGGAACATTAAAGTGGCCAAAAAAGTGGTGTGGAGGGGCAAGTGACTGCAGATCCTATATTCCATTCCTATATTCTTGAGCAAAACACAAAATGCTGGGGGAACTCAGCAGGTCAGGCAGCATCTGCAAGGAATGGATAGGCAGTATTTCGGGTTGGGGCCCTTCTTCAGACTCTAGCCTAAAGAAGGGTCCCGGCTCAAAATTTTAAGCAAAACACAATACAGTGGTTTCGCAGATTAACAGATTAGGTGTTCCAAATCTTTCAGTAAACCCTGAATGTGTGCATTTGATATCAGATTTTATGAAATCTGAAATTTCAATTTATGTCATTAAATACCAGTGAGATCCAATTGATATAAATGCTAGTAGACTACAAGGACAAGCCCAGTGTTAGAGACTATGACCAAAGTTGTATTTATACAGCTGTATAATTTTGATGTTGAAGTGATTTTAACTGAATGCATTGATTAAGTCCTCTGGTTTGATTTAATAATCTAGCAGTATGCATTATTAAAACAACCTGTTTTGTAGCTAAACTTCATTATTCTTTTAGATTGATGAACAAAGAATATGTGTTTGTGTAAGAAAACGACCACTAAACAAGAAAGGTAAAGTCAATTTTAGTTTTCTTTTAAGCTATAATTAGTTTACTTAAAAAAAAAACTCTTAATTGATTTCTAATCAAAATTTCTTTTAGCTCAAGAACATAGGAAAATACAATACTCGGAAAGAGAGTGCATTTCATACAGTTGGGACTATAAATTAAAGAATTCTTTACATTTTATGATTTTTATGCTAGCTTGTACCTTGAGTTTGTTGTCACAGATTACATTTCCAACTGCTACCAACCAGAATGTGCTGTATTCTCAGGTAAGTTTAGCAACACTTAAGGCCTGAACAGAGAACTTAAAGAATCTTTATCGTTCTGCTTTTCCTGTTGGATACATCATAAATCCCCTTTTCTCTATGCTTTTGGTTGTTTGATTTCGTGTGGTTCGGGTTGTGCAACACTGGAAATATTTATTTAAAGTAAAACATACAAAATAACACTGCACAATGAAAGCAAAACAATTACAAATAACAATAATGAATCTCTTATACGGAAACTTAAAAGGCACATCTCCAAAAGGCTTGTCTATATCCCTGAACTAAAGCCTGAACTCAATCTATGAATGAGCTCTAAGGTAGACTCAAAATGCTGTAGTAACTCAGCAGGACAGGCAGCATCTCCGGAGAGAAGGAATGGATGACGTTTCGGGTCGAGACTCGTCTTCAGACTGATGTCAGGGGAGTAGGCGGGACAGAGATAGAATGTAGTCGGAGACAATAAGGCTGGTGGGAGAACTGGGGAGGGGATGGAGAGAGAGGGAAAGCAAGGGCTATTTGAAGTTGGAGAAGTCAATGTTCATACCGCTGGAGTGTAAGCTACCCAAGCGGAATATGAGGTGCCGTTCCTCCAATTTGCGCTGGGCCTCACACTGACAATGGAGGAGGTCCAGGTCAGATTGGGAGGGGGAGTTAAAGTGCTGAGTAACCGGGAGATCAGGTAAGTTAATGCGGACTGAGCGGAGGTGTTCAGCGAAACAATAGCCGAGCCTGCGCGCGGTCTCGCCGATGTACAGGAGTTGACACATGGAAGAGCGGATACAGTAGATGAGGTTGGAGGAGGTGCAAGTGAACCTCTGCCTCACCTGTAAAGACAGTCGGGGTCTTGGATGGAGTCTAGTGGGGTGGTAAATGGACAGATATTGCACCTCCTGTGGTTGCACGGGAAAGTACCTGGGGAGAGGGTGGTTTGCCCTTAAATATACCTGGACTATCTCTGACATCTCCCTCCCGTTTCTGGACCTCACCATCTCCATCACAGGAGACAGACTAGTGACGGACATTTACTACAAGCCCACCGACTCGCACAGCTATCTGGACTACACTTCTTCCCACCCGGTCCCTTGCAAAAAGTCTATCCCCTACTCCCAATTCTTCCGTCTACGTCGCATCTGCGCCCGGGATGAGGTGTTTCAGACTAGGGCTTCCGAGATGTCCTCGTTCTTCAGAAAACGGGGCATCCCCTCCTCCATTATAGATGAGGCTCTCACTAGGGTCTCTTCTACATCCCGCAGCTCCGCTCTTGCTCCCCCTCCCCCCACTCGCAACAAGGACAGGATCCCCCTCGTTCTCACCTTCCACCCCACCAGCCAGCGGATCCAACATATCATCCACCAACATTTCCGTCACCTACAACGGGACCCCACCACTGGCGATATCTTCCCATCCCCTCCCCTCTCTGCGTTCCGCAGAGACTGTTCCCTCCGTAACTCCCTGGTCCACTCGTCCCTTCCTACCCAAACCACCCTAACCCCGGGCACTTTCCCTTGCAACCGCACGAGATGCAACACCTGTCCCTTTACCTCCCCCCTCAACTCCATCAAAGGACCCAAACAGTCTTTCCAGGTGAGACAGAGGTTCACCTGCACCTCATCCAACCTCATCTATTGCATCCGCTGCTCTAGATGTCAACTTATTTATATCGGCGAAACCAAGCGCAGGTTCGGCGATCGCTTCGCTGAACACCTGCGCTCGGTCCGCATTAACGCAATTGATCTCCCGGTGGCCCAGCACTTTAACTCCCCCTCCCATTCCCAGTCTGACCTCTCTGTCATGGGCCTCCTCCAGTGCCATAGTGAGGCCCGCCGGAAATTGGAGGAGCAGCACCTCATATTTCGCCTGGGCAGTTTGCAGCCCGGTGGTATGAACGTCGACTTCTCCAACTTCAGATAGCTCCTCTGTCCCTCCCTTCCCCTCCTCCTTCCCAGATCTCCCTCTATCTTCCTGTCTCCACCTATATCCTTCCTTTGTCCCACCCCCGACATCAGTCTGAAGAAGGGTCTCGACCCGAAACGTCACCCATTCCTTCTCTCCCGAGATGCTGCCTGACCTGCTGAGTTACTCCAGCATTTTGTGAATAAATCCATACACCTGTCTGACAGATCAGAAACACTCTTCAAGAGTCAGGTGTGGATTTGTCAATGACCACTGTCCGCAGAAGACTTCATGAACAGAAATACAGAGGCCGCACTGCAAGATGCAAACCACTGGTTAGCCGCAAAAATAGGATGGCCTGGTTACAGTTAGCCAAAAAGTACTTAAAAGAGGAACCAACACTTAAAAACATAGAAAATGGGTGCAGGAGGAGGCTGTACGAGCCATTTATGTTTAGGCTAGCTACTGTTGGCATATTATATTATTTTATCTGGATATATCTTGCCGTATGATTTTGAACACATTGGGGATGGTCACTAGATGTACAGGGTGGTGTATATATATGGGGATAAGGGACTGGGAGTGGCCATATACAGGGAGGGTGAGTATATAGTTCTTACCAGACCTGGATAGACCATCGACTGGAATGACCTGGAACCAGAACAGGGACAGAGCAGCAAGCTACGACTCTTATGCGAAATAAGTATAGCCTGGTATGTTCATCTCCTTGTTTGTACAACTACTTTAATAAACAACCAATTAAACTGGAAAAACGACTGGAAGATCTGTTCTGTTGGGTTTGCGTAACATCACTCCGACTCGCTGTGAAGTAATGGCAATTGGAAAAGAATTCATTGGAAAAGTCTCGAAGTTGACATTACAGAGTCCATTTGGCCCTTCGAGCCAGCACCGCCATTCATTGTGATCATGGCTGATCATCCACAATCAGTAACCCATGCCGGCCTTCTCCCCATATCCCTTGTTTCCTCTAGCCCCTAGAGCTCTATATAACTCTCTTTTAAATTCACCCAGTGCATTGGCCTCTACTGCCTTCTGTGGCAGAGAATTCCACAAATTCACAACTCTCTGGGTCAATGTTTTTTTTTTCTCACCTCGGTTTTAAATGGCCTTCCCTTTATTCTTAGACTGTGGCCCCTTGTTCTGACCTCCCCCAACATTGGGAACATTTTTCCTGCATCTAGCATCTTATAATGCTTCAAAACTCATTGGCCGACAGTTAATTCTACAGTAAGACAATGATCCCAAAGATACTGCTGAAGGAACAAAAGAGTTTTTCAAAGCTAAAAAATGGTCAATTCTTGAGTGGCCAAGTCAATCACCCGATCTGAACCCAATAGAGCATGCCTATTATATGCTGAAGAGAAAACCGAAGGGGACTAGCCCCCAAAATAAGCTAAAGCTGGCTGCAATACAGGCCTGGCAGAGCATCACCAGAAAAGACATCCAGCAACTGATGATGTCCATGAATCGCAGACTTCAAGCAGTCTGCATGCAAAGGATATGCAACAAAATACCAAACATGACTACTTTCATTTGCATGACATTGCTGTGTCCCAAACATTATGGTGCCCTGAAATGGGGGTACTATGCATAAAAACTGCTGTAATGTCTACATGGTGAAATCAAAATGTATAAAAATGGCCTTTATTAAAATCTGACAATGTGCACTTTAACTACATGTGATTTTTTACTATTACAAATCTCAAATTGTGGAGTACAGAGGCAAATAAATAAATGATGGGTCTTTATCCCAAACATTATGGAGGGCACTGTAGTTAAAATCGGAAGTGTCAGTATTGCAGTTGAACAAAGAGAACAATGGAGGCATGAGGGAGGAGTTGGCCAAAGTTGACTGGAAAGGGACCCTAGCAGGGATGACGGTGGAACAACAATGGCAGGTATTTCTGGGAATAATCCAGAAGATGCAGGATCATTTCATTCCAGAGGAAGAAAGTTTCTAAGGGAGTAAGAGGCGATCGTGGCTGACAAAGGGAAGTCAAGGATAGTCTAAAAATGAAAGAGAAAACGTATAACAGCAAAGATGAGCGGGAAGCCAGAGGATTGGGCAACTTTTAAAGACAACAGAAGGTAACTAAAAAGGCAATAGTGGGAGAAAAGATGAAGTACGAAGGAAAGCTAGCCAAGAATATAATGGAAGCTAGTAAAGGCTTTAGGTATGTGAAGAGGAAAAAAGTAGTTAAGACAAATGTGGGTCCCTTGAAGACAGAAACAGGTGAATTTATTATGGGGAACAAGGAAATGGCAAACGAGTTGAACAGGTACTTTGGTTCTGTCTTCACTAAGGAAGACACAAACAATCTCCCAGATGTACTAAGGCATAGAGGACCTAGGGTGATGGAGGTGATTAGTCAGGAAATGGTGTTGGGCAGACTGATGGGATTGAAGGCTGATAAATTCCCAGGGCCTGATGGTCTGCATCCCAGGGTACTCAAGGATGTGGCTCTAGAAATCGTGGATGCATTGGTGAGTATTTTCCAACGTTCTATAGATTCTGGATCAGTTCCTGTGGTTTGGAGGGTAGCTAATGGTATCCCACTTTTCAAGAAAGGAGGGAGAGAGAAAGCAAGGAATTATAGACCAGTTAGCCTGACATCAGTGGTGAGGAAGATGCTGGAGTGAATTACCAAAGATGTAATAACGGCGCATTTGGATAGCAGTAACAGATCGGTCCAAGTCATCATGGATTTTCGATGGGGAGATCATGCATGACAAACCTTCTGGAACTTTTTGAGGATGTAACAAGTAAAATGGACAAGGAGAGCCAGTGGATGTATGTACCTGGACTTTCAGTAAGCCTTTGAAAAGGTCCCACACAGGAGATTAGTGGGCAAAATTAGAGCACATGGTATTGGGGGTAGGGTATTGACATGGATAGAAAATTGGTTGGCAGATGGGAAACAAAGAGAATGGATAAACGGGTCCCTTTCAGAATGGCAGGCAGTGACTAGTGGGGTGCCGCATGGCTTGGTGCTGGGACCACCGCAGCTATTTACAATATACATTAATGATTTAGATGAAGGAATTAAAAGTAACATTAACAAATTTGCAGATGACACAAAGCTAGGTGGAAGTGTGAACTGTGAAGAGGATGCTATGAGGATGTAGGGTGATTTGGACAGGTTGGGTGAGTGGGCAGATGCATGGCAGATGCAGTATAATGTGGATAAATGTGAGGTTATCCACTTTGGTGGCAGGAACAGGAAGGCAGATTATTATCTGAATGGTGTCAGGTTAGGAAAAGGCGAAGTACAACAAGACCTGGATGTCGTTGTACATCAGTCACTGAAAGTGAGCATGCAGGTACAACAGGCAGTGAAGAAAGCTAATGGCATGTTGGTCTTCATAACGAGAGGAGTTGAGTACAGGAGCAAAGATGTCCTTCCGCAGTTGTACAGGGCCCTGGTGAGACCACACCTGGAGTATTGTGTGCAGTTTTGGTCTCCTAATTTGAGGAAGGACATTCTTGCTATTGAAGGAGTGCAGCGTAGGTTCATGAGGTTAATTCCTGGGATGTTGGGACTGTCATATGATGAAAGAATAGAGCGACTGTACTTGTATTCACTGGAATTTAGAAGGGTGAGAGGGGATCTTATAGAACCATAAAATTATTAAGGGATAGGACACGCTTGATGCGGGAAACATGTTCCCGATGTTGGGGGAGTCCAGAACCAGGGGCCACAGTTTAAGAATAAGGGGTAGGCCATTTAGAACTGAGATGAGGAAAAACTTTTTCACACAGAGAGTTGTGAATCTGTGGAATTCTCTGCCATAGAAGGTAGTGGTGGCCGATTCACTGGATACATTCAAAAGAGAGTTAGATAGAGCTCTTGGGGCTAGCGGAATCAAGGGGTATGGGGCGAAGGCTGGAACGGGGTGCTGATTGTGGATGATTAGCCATGATCACATTGAATGGCGGTGATGGGTCGAAGGGCCGAATGACCTACTCCTGCACTATTGTCTATGTATCTATGACTCTGTCCTTGTTACGAATGGGGGGGGGAGGGGGAGTAAGAGCAGAGCTGCAGGATATCAAGTAGACCCTAGTGAGAGCCTCATCTATAATGGAAGTGGGGAACCCCCGTATCCTAAAGAATGAGGACATCTCCGATGACCTGGTATGGAAAATCTCATCCTGGGCGCAGATGCGGCGTAGTCGGTGGAATTGGGAGATGGGGATAGAGTCTTTTCAGGAAGCAGGTTGGGAAGAAGTATAGTCTAGATAGTTATGGGAGTCAGTGGGTTTGTAATAGATGTCGGTCAATAGTTTGTCTCCCGTGATGGAGCTATTAACGATGGAGCTGTAAATTTGAATCTACGACCCTAATTGGAGCTTTTCTCAAAGATCACGCCCTGCCTCCTCTTGAACCAGTTTCAAAGCTTCAATCCAGAAATATCGTTCAATCAAAATCATTATCAATCCACCTGTTCATAATTCCCAGTATTAAGTACTGCAGTACACACTATCTGTATGTTATCACTCTCTAAACTTAAGTTTGTGGCAATTATAATGGATTTAAATCCACATTCCTTTGAGAATCATGATTATTATTTAAGTTATGACTTTTCTGCACTGTACACAGTTTAAGGTACTTGAACTAGTCATGGGAGCTCAGCTGATGGGTATGAGTTGATCTTTCTCTAGTGTTTGAATATCTTCGTTACAGTAAAATAACAGGCTTGTGCATAAGAGTCAAGGTTAACCTTGGCATTAATGCGTTACACAATATGTGCTTTCCTTTTCGGCTCTGTGAACCCAAACAAACCCCAATTTTTTGGAGGGTAATGCCCCAGGATTGAGAATTTGCCTTCATTCTGCATTTGGTTCTGGATAAATTGGCTGTTCTTCCACTGATGAGACAGATGGTGGCTAATGGAACAGGCAGGCGGTTAGTGAGGTAGTCTACTCCTGCTCTGCTCATCCAAGGCTTCATTGCTCCTGATGTATGCCATCATGAATGGCCCTTCACATTTCTGAGCTGTTATGGGCTAAAGATTCCCAGGAGATATAGATATGTTTGAATACAAACATCCTTGAATCTCTTCCTCCGTCCTCTTTGTAATATCTTCCTGTGATCAAGCATGCAAAGTCTACAATGAAGAAAAAGAAACACTTCAAATACAAGATCCTCCTAACTAATTGATGGCACATTTAACAGAATTAAAAGTAATTTTGTACTGTTTTAAATGTATACTACAAGTTGTTATAGAAGTCGAGGCTGGGTATTTTGGAACTTTAAAGAATAGTAATGTAGTTGCTGATAAAAATGTTCAAAAATGATATGCTCACCTTCCCTCTTCCAGAAACTGTGCCCCTCAGAAAATTAAGACGCAACTGGAGACAGCAGGCTTTAAGGAACCAGGAGGCAGGCAGAACTCCATCAGGTAGCAGGCAGGAACTAATCAGGTAGCAGAATAGCGAGAGCAGTAGATAGAATAATTAGCCACCAATTGAGAAGAATCACGTTTTCTTCCTGGTGTCTGATTTATTATAATTTTGGAAATCTATTAGCCTTGAAATTTGATGGCGGTGTGATATTTAAAGAGGTTGCACATATACCAACTTAATTTTCTCCAGAGATATTCTGAAAGTAAAACAATTTTAGAATGTTTACTGTTCACATTTCTTTGCATTAATGCCACTATCAGCTATTTTTATTTTTCCATTAATTACTCCTATTCAAAAACAATGGTCAGACCTATCTGATCATTAGCAGTTAATTTGACCACATTTTTCTGTCAATAATCTCATTTTATGCACTTTGTAAAGTTTTTTTTTTCCTTGTATCTGGTCAATTATGGGAAAAAAATCCTTATTTGTTGATGGTTAAACAGCCAGGATGCTCCTATAGAACACAATATAGAAATACTGATCCATGGAAGTGGTTAGGAGCTGAAGCATTTGCAAACTCTTAGGTGATATTCTAAAATCACAAATCCATAAAATATTCATGTAGTACATAGGACTTAAAAAATAAAATCTTGATGCTCAAAATAACATAGTGTGTACATGGTGCCATGCCCCCAACATCAGTAACCAGACCACTGAGGTTTAAACAGCTTTTAAATGAACAGAATGGTGAGTCATGCTTACGTTGGAAATGAGACGCGGCTACTTTTCAAAGACTGGGTTCAGACAAACGAATGCTGTGACTTAATCGTCAAACATGTCAAAGTATTTTCCAACAGTTCCTTTGATTGTGAAGTTTTTCTTGAGTGCATGCTCACTGGAATAGGTAATGTTATTTACAATCCCTTTCAGTAAAGACAGTTATTGATCTAATACTAGCCTGCATTAACGTTTGGCGTAGACAGTTAAACTATGTCAGTGTCAGGGTGACATCAATTCCTTCCCCCCACCCCCCTCTCCATCCAACAAAGCACATTAGATCAAATCTTGCACTGCTCACACCAGCAGATCTAGCATATCAGCAAGGAGATGAATTAAGTGAAAATAGGAAGGAGGCAAAAGGCATCAGAAATGTAGCAGGATCCGGAGGAGGATAACATCCAATGGAAACAGTTCAAAGCTCATTCACCATAGAGTGAAAACTTATGTGTAGAGGAGCAGGGAATTAAATTTGTAGCATAGAGTAATAGAGCTGAACAGCACTGAAACAGGCCCTTTGGCCCTCCTTGTCGATACTGGCCAAGTTGCTGTATTGGGTTGGTCCCATTTGCCTGTCTTTGGCCATAACACTCAAAGCCCCTGCTCTCCATATTTGTCCAAATGTATTTTTAAAGAAGTGTAGTTATTTCCACTCCTGTAGCTTTCTCTGGCAGCTCATTCAAGATATGGAATATCCTGCGAGTGAAAACGTTGCCTTGAGATCCCTGTTAAATCTCTCCCGTCTCACCTTAAGCGGATGTCCTCTGGTTTTAGTAACCTCTACAATGGAAAAAAAGACGGCACTTTTACTTCATCCATACCCCTCATGATCTTCTACACCTCAATAAGGTCGCCCCTCAGAATCATAAGCTCTAAAGATAAAAGTCCTATCCAACTTCTCCCTAAAATTTATTCCCGCAAGCCCAGACAACATCCTGCTGAATCTCTTCTGCACCCTTTCCAACCTCTTTCTATAGGTGGGCAATCAGAACTATACACAGTACTCTTAGTGTGGTCTCACCAACAACTTGTACAGTTGCATTATGATGTCCCAACTAATATATTCCATACTCTTCCCAATGAAGGCAAGCATGTCAGACAGCTTCTCACCATTATAGAGTCATAGAGTGATACAGTGTGAAAACAGGCTCATCGGCTCAACTTGCCCACACCGGCCAACATGTCCCAGCTACACTAGTCCCACCGGCCCACTTTCTCATTCATATCCTACACATCAGGAACAATTTTACAGAATCTCTGGATTGAAGGAATGGGTGGCGTTTCGGGTCGAGATCCTTGTTCAGATGGTCTGAGTCTCGACCCGCAGCGTACCGCTGAGTTACTCCAGCATTTTATGTCTATCTTCGACGTAAGCTAGCAACTACAGTTCCTTCCTACTCATAACCTACAAACCCGCACATCTTTGGGATATGGGAGGAAACTGAAGCACCCGGAAGAAACCCATGTGGTCACAGGGAGAATATGCAAACTCCACCAGACTGCACCCGAGGTCAGGATCGAACCCAGGTCTCTGGTGCTGTGAGACATAGCAGGAAATATTGGAGAATGGAGCAGGGGACAGGCAATACTTGTGGAAAAAGAAATGGTTAATATTTCAGGTTAATAGCTACTTTGAGTTTCTCTGGTCTCATTTCCTTTTAACAGAATTTTAGAAATTTAGAATTTTAGAAATTCCATCAGAGATCTTGTGATTTCTTCTATCACCGATACTTCTATATTTTAATTTCCACTTTTTGTCATTGCCCTCCATTTTATTTGTTTGTCCCACTGTATTTTTTGCTCGTGTGGTACCACATCTTTTGGTTTAATTTTGGAATCAAATCTTTCTGCTCTCTAGCACATTAACCATTTTGTTTTTTAATTATTTTTCTTTACTTGTATTTGTTTACATTGTTCCATCTCCTATTCAGATACCAACTTGGTTTCCACATTAAGTGACAAGTAGAGTAATAATCCTGTTACAGTTTAAGTGTATATTTTAATATGATAAATAAACCAATTTACTGCCAGATGAGATTGATTGTCTCGTCGTAAATAATTTGTGGTATTGAATTTGGATCATGCCACAGATTTGGCAAAACTTTAATTTCTGCCCGATTAATGGTCTTAAAAATGGGAAATTCAGTATTGTATAACAGCCGTACATCAGCTAGTTACCCATGACATAGTCAACTATGGATGCTGATGCCACCAATGCTGACTTTCATACCACCCGAGAATGTTATCTAAGATTTTAGAGATTTAATTTCAGATTCATAGGTGCTACTGTCGTGGGTAGTAGTTTCTCTCTGTTTATATTTAGATTATTGCTCCTTAAAATGTAGGTCAAGATTTGGCCTCAAACGCTCAAAGATTTTAACCTTGAATTAGAAGTTTGGATCGCCAAACATTTATGAGACTGGAAGAAAAGAGGTTATGGGGAGAAGGCAGGAGAATGGGGTTAGGAGGTCGAGATAGATCAGCCATGATTGAATGGCGGAGTAGACTTGATGGGCCGAATGGCCTAATTCTACTCCTTTTCCTCTTATGACGAAAACGGAACACAGTATTCGGGGTTCGGCTTCACAAACATCTTGTACATAAAGTTACATAATACCCCAACTTTTATGCTCAATTCTCTGCTTGATGAAGGCCAGTGTGCCAAAAGCATTTGTCGCCACCAACCTGTCTGCCTGCGACACTACTTTCAGGGAACTATGTACCCATGTGCATTAGCTACAGGAACTTGGCAACGACACCAGCCTGACCGCGGGAGAAGACGGCAGGGGAAGAGAAAAGACATTCTGGCCTTCCATCACAGTGAGGAGGGGACTGGAGGAGACTCACTGTGATGGATGTTCTTTTTTTTTGTGTTGGTTGGGGTTGTGTAATTTGCTTATTTTACTGCTTTTATTGTTGGACTGTGGGTGACTAAATTTTGTCCAAAAAACTTGTTTTTTGGATGACAAATAAAGATATCCTGAATACTTAATCGCTCTGCTCAACTTCACCCTCTGGGACCCTACTGTTCACTGTGAAGACCCTGTCTGGGAGAAACTTCCCAAAATTTGGCACAGCCCACTTAACTGATAGCTTCCCAAAAAGGGACCAACATTCTAACTATTGGTATTGGTTTATTATCATCATGTGTACAATCAAGTCATACATAGGTAGTGTAAAGAGGAAATATAACCAGATAGCAGAATCATTTTGACTGGATTAGGGGGCATTAGCTACAGGGAGAGGTTGGACACGCTTGGATTGTTTTCTTTGGAATGCCGAGGGTTGCGGGGAGAGACCTGATAGAAGTATATAAAATTATGAGAGGCATAGATGGGGGAAATGGTCATAACCTTTTCCCCAGGATGGAAAAATTAGAAGGCATAGCTTTATGGTGAGAAGGGCATAACTTAAAGGAAATGTGCACGCCAAGATTTTTTTTTAAACAGAGTGGTGCGTGCCTGGGACAAGCTGCAAGGGGTGGTGGTTGAGGCAGATATGATAGTGGCATTTAAGAGACTTTTAGATATGGATATGGAGGGATATGGATTGCGTGCAGGTAGATCTATGTCTTGGCATCACGTCAGACACAGACATAGTGGGCCAAAGGGCTCGTTTTATGCTGTACTGTTTTATGTTTTAATTTGTTACAGTGTTACAGCTACAGAATAAGTGAAGATAAAGAAAAGTGCAATAGCCATAATTGGGTAACTTATGTGATCAGGACTTCACCTGTACCTATTGTGAGCACTGTGCGGAATTTTCTTCCGTCTTCTCAGGAAGTAGAGGCATTGGTGTGCTTTCCTAGTTGTGGTTGGATCAGGACAAATGATTGATGACATTACACCTAGAAACTTGAAGCACTCGGCCATCTCCACTTCAGTATTATCAATGCTGACTGGGGCATGTACAACCATTTTCTGACGTCATTGACGAGCTCCTTTTAACTTACTTAGAGAGGGAGAGGTTGTTGTCTTGATGCCATGTTATTAAGGTCACTATCTCCTTCCTATACTTGTCATAGCTGAGGATCCAGTTGCAGATGGGGATGCTGATTCCTAGGCCCAGGTGTTTGGAGCCATATCATCAGAAGTCCATCTGGTATTTTGTCTGTCACCCACCAGCTCATCATTTTTTGTTTACACATTAGACAATAGGCGCAGGAGTGGGCCATTCGGCCCTTCGAGCCAGCACCACCATTCAATGGGATCATGGCTGATCATTCTCAATCAGTACCCCATTCCTGCCTTCTCCCCATACCCCCTGTCTCCGCTACCCTTAAGAGCTCTATCTAGCTCTCTCTTGAATGCATTCGGAGAATTGGCCTCCACTGCCTTCTGAGGCAGCGAATTCCACAGATTCACAACTCTGACTGAAATTTTTTTTTCCTCATCTCCGTTCTAAATAGCCTACCCCTTATTCTTAAACTGTGGCCCCTGGTTCTGGAGTCCCCCAACATTGGGAACATTGTTACATTCTTGATGATAAAAGCTGGAGGGATTCAACTTTAGTACTGTGATTCTTGTCAGTTGAAGTGAAATGAAACATTGTACTTTGGAACAAAGCTAGTCATCTGTTAACTTTTACCAAACAAAATTTCGTTATTTGTTAGCAAACTTGAAATGTAATTTAAAATGCTTGTTTTAAAAAACTACTCAGGAAACTTAATGTGCATGTGCTTTGGTGAAATGTAACTCTCTGCCTTAATCTCTTTTCAGAAAATGTAATAAGGGATCTGGATGTTATTACAATTCCCAGTAAGGACGTAGTAATGGTTCATGAACCAAAGCAAAAGGTGGACTTAACAAAGTACTTAGAAAATCAAACTTTTCGTTTTGATTATGCTTTTGATGAGACTGCTACAAATGAAATGGTTTACAGGTAATGAAAAACAAAATCGGAAATTTACCTATTAACTGGCATGCCTTGTTATGGTAATACCAAGTCTAAAAATACTAGACATGAGGCAAAACAGATTATTGAAATTAAATTAATTGATCTCCATACTATTGCTTTAAGTAGCTCGGTATCCTGAATTTTCTGATCATGCACATCTAGTTAAATCTTTAAATATATAATGATTTTTTAAAATATTACTGCTTTTGTGTATATTAATCAAAAAAGCTACATGCTTTGTTAGTACTTGCTGTTTCAAAAGAGCTGTTCTAACCCCAGATCCACTAGTATGTACTGGGAATTTATTTTTCTCAATTGTTTCCACTGCTCCATTCATGCCCACCCCTCCATGCTATCAGCTTTCCTGTCATAATTGCTATATGACATCGTACACAAGTGTTCAGTTTTAGTTTTCAGCCTATAATGCAGTTTGTTGAATCACTCAGTACAGAATCAGCCACGGTTCATTTCGTCCATCTTTTTGAAAGACCTAACTCATTAGCTATTTCTTTTTCCGTAAGCCTACTGATCTTTCGCTTTAAAAATGACCAAATCCCTTTTGTCTGTTTAATCCAAACTTCCTACTGCTCCCCATTATTGTCTAGTTTCTGCTTGATTTCATTTCCCCTTCCTCTTTCATTTTGATGACTTCATACATCCTACGGTTGGACAGCATACCAGTTTACAAGGCTGATAAACTAACTTTAGCAGAGTGGATTTGGCTGTTTTTTAGGTTTTGTGAAATCATTGGGTTGAATCACCAGTGTACTGCTTATCTGAAAAAAGGTAGGCTGAGACTACAGAGAAAAGGCACATATACTATTATTTATCATATGGACTTCCAGATGGAAACTCAGAGCATTTGACTCCTTGGCCTAAAATGGCTTATTTTATACTCTACTTTGATTCCCTCAAGTACAGCATATTAAGGGAAGATGTAATTAAAGTGTTTAAGATTATTAAATGTGTTGATTGGGTACAAAGTGTGCTGTAATTACTTGACCAGGCTGCTGCAATAGCGCCTTCCAACCCATGACATCTACCCACCAAGAGGTAGAGTAATACTGCAGAGTAACCTGCAGAATCTTTCCAGATCTCATCTTCGTAACTTGGAAATATGTTGCCTGAGCATCATCGTTGCAAGATCTTTTGTTGAATGCAACAAAATCTTTTCGCAGTACCTCGGACCAACCCAATAGTGGGACCAACCCAAATGGGACCAACCCAATAGTGAAAAAATTCTAAATCTAAACACTCTGGCCAATAGGTCTATGGGACTACATTCTCAGAAGGCAGTTCAGGATGGGACCCTTCAGTCTGATGGAGTAGAGTGGAGAAAAAGCTGGAAAGAAGAAGTGGGGATGGGGCTAAGCCTGACAAATGATAAGTAGGGCTCTGGGTAATGTTGTAGAGCAGAGGGATCCAGGAGTACAGGTGCATAGTTCCCTGAATGTGGAGTTGCAGGTAGATCAGGTGGTCAAAAAGGCTTTTGGCACATTGGCCTTCATCAGCCATTGAGTATAGAAGTTGGAAGGTCATGTTGCAGTTGTATAAGACGTTGGTGAGGCCACTTTTGGAGTATTGTGTTCAGTTCTGGACACCATGTTATAGGAAAGATGTTGTCAAGCTGAAAAGTCTACAGAGAAGATTTACGAGGATGTTGCGAGGACTAGAAGGTCTGAGCTATAGGCAGAGGTTGAGTAAGCTGGGACTCTAATCCTTGGAGTGCAGAAGGATGAGGGGTGATCTTATAGAGGTTTACAAGATCATGAGATGAATAGATCAGTGGATGCACAGTCTCTTTCCCTGAGTAGGTGAATCGAGGACCATAGGACAAGTTTAAGGTGAAGGGGAAAAGATTTAATAGGAATCCGAGGGGTAACTTTTTCACACAAAGGGTGGTGGATGTATGGAACAAGCTGCCAGAGGAAGTAGTTGAGGCAGACACTATCCCAATATTTAAGAAACATTTAGAGAGGTACATGGAAAGGAGAGGTTTGGAGAGATATGGACCAAATGCTGGCAGGTGGGACTAGTGTAGCTGGGACATGTTGGCTGGTGTTGGCAAGTTGGGCTGAAGGGTCTGTTTCCACACTATATGACTGTGGATAGATGCAAAATGGTGGAGTAACTCAACAGGTCAGGTAGCAACTCATGCAATGTTTGAGATGTTGCCTGACCCGCTGAGTTACTCCAGCATTTTATGTCTATTGTTAGTGTAAACCAACATCTGCATTTCCTTCCAAGATGCTGCCTGATCTGCTGAGTTACTCCAACATTTTGTGTCTATCTTTGATGTAAATCAGCATCTGCAGTTGTTTCCTACACAAATAATAAGAGGATACAGGTGATTGGCAGATGGATGAGACAATGACAAAGCTAGAGGTGAAAAGGAGACAATGTCAGATAACGAAAGAAGAGAGTTGAAATGCAAAGCCTGAGGGAGGGATATATGTGGAAAGGGATGGTAGAGGAGAAACAGGGGGGAATATAAGGAAAATAGGGAGTAGGAGATGGATGTGGGGGGCATGAGAGATAAGCGTACGGAGAAGGGGAAAGGAACAGGGTGACCAGGGTGTTTTCATAAATTATATCAATTGTGTTGTAGTCAGAGTGCATCAAAACTAAAAATGGACTTGAATCAGCCTTAAAGCATCAGTATCCACGCAAACAACCATTTTATTGTTGTAAAATTTGATTAGAACGAACATACTGTATGCTTACCCATGCTTCTGTCACCTCTGGACTTGACTTTCTGAACAGCCTCCTATTTTGCATGCCTATTGGCCATATTCAAACCACTTCCATTGCTGGTGAACAGTAAACTAGACCTTAATTTTAAAACATTTCACTTTATTTTCACTTCCTTGTATGGTCTCCCCACTGATATAAAACTATTATAACAATTATAGCTATGAAATAATATATGCTATAAAACTATTTTTATAATCACATATAACCGTGCAGTAATAACCCTGCCTCCCTTCACCAAAGATATGCTTTTTCATTTGTGATATTTTACTTGCACCAACTGTCAATCAACAATAACCTCTGGAATTCTTTTCATAAACCTCTACCATTTCTTTCCTGAAGGCACGTTTTAATACTTATATCTTTGACCAAGCCTGTGACCATTGTATGAGGAAGTTCCTGTGATGCATTTGGGAAGTTTGGGATGTTGTGCTTCATAATGGCACTATGCAAATATGAATTGTCGTTGATAAAGTGAAGAATTTTTGAGTGCACACTCTTACTTTCATTTTCTGGTCTTTAGATTTACAGCTAGACCTCTGGTAGAAACAATATTTGACAGTGGAATGGCAACTTGTTTTGCGTATGGTCAGACTGGAAGTGGAAAAACACATGTAAGTGTTCTATTTTTTGCAAATGAGTTTGAAAATAGTTGCTTGACAGAGGTAATTGTAGTTGGAATAAAAATCTATTCATATTCAAGAACAATTTAATTATGTTTTATCCAAATATTGTACATGAAATTATTTTACTTGGTCATTCTTGCAGTAATGTATTCAGCAACTTATTGTAAATCATACGAATGACATTGCTTTTCATTATCTGGTAGCATTTATTTTCTTATTTCATTTGTCAAGGTCCAACAAAGAGATTCTACAAGAGAACATTGATTTCTCTTGACGAATAAAAACTTTTAATTTTAGCAGCTTCAGCCTCCAAATTACTCCATTCAAAAGGTCACAACACGAGTCAATTATTTTTTTGGGAAAGAGTGGAACAGTGGAATTGAAAGAGTGTAGGATGCTGAAGACTGCAGAGAGCAGGGCCGTGTAGTTATGATGAAGGATCGTTGACCTGAAACATTAACTGTTCTTTCTTCCTCGCTCCACAATTTTTAACCCAGTAGATCTTTCCAGCATTTTAGTTTATATTTCAGATTTCCATCATTCACACCGTTTGGTACTTGGATTAGTTTGGAATTTTTCTGGTTAAGGACCAAAGAAGAGCCAATAACCGACAAGCTTTAATATTTGTGCCTTAAACCGCAAAAAAATCCATGGGATTTCATCTGTGCACTATGTAAGAGGTACTGGTTTAGAGCAAGCAACAATGACAATGTTGTTAGCCAGGACTCAAGCTTGTCTCCAGAGGTGATGGTGGTAGAAGAGGAAATTCCAACATGGCAGCAATGGAAAGTGAAGGGGAAAGTCAGCGGCTGTGAACGGTCTGCAAAATTGCGTCACGCCCTTGGAAAGTGACCTGAAGCTCCGTGGTCCACTCGGGAACTGTGGTAGGCCAACCTTGATGCACAGAAGTGGAGGGATGGCCGCTGGAGGCGATGGGCTGCATGTTTGCAGTAGTTATGGGTCCTGGTGTTTGCGGATATGGTCGCAGACGTCTCTTTAACAGCTGAGCGAGCGAGTGGATTGAGTAGCTGGTGGCAGCTGTAGGGATTGGCGGTGGAAGGAGCCGATGGCATTGTACTGGGCCAGGCTGACATCATCAATTCAGTGCCACCAGGACACTGGATCTTTGAAGTGAGAAAATAAGAAATTACATATCATCTTGGGCTGAGTTCAAACTTTTCAGAGACTTGAAAATTGCAAGATAATACTGGAGCTTTCTATGTGCTTTACCAGGATAGGATTTTTGTTTCATTGTATCTCTGTACTTGTGACAATAAATAAATCAAACCAAACCATCATTGACAAGGCCAGAATTAGAGAAAATTAATTTGCAAGGGCAGTTTGAGGTTAAGAAGGAGAAAGTGCTGGGGGCTCTTGAAGAGTAATCAGGTGGATAAATCCCCAGATGTGATGGGATCTATCCCAAGTTATTGAGCAAAATAAGAAAGGAGCCTAGATAAAGATCTTTGAGCCTTCTAGCCACGGGCGAGGTATCAGAGGATTGGATAGTAGCTAATGTTGTTCCTTTATTTAAGAAGGGAAGTAGAGAGAAACCAGGGCCGGACAGAAATAGGCCAGTGAGTCACACATCATTGTGGCAAAGTTTAAAGGAGAGGTCGTGTCCATAACTCCCAAAGCAGTTCAGGGGAAAATCCATCATTGAGATGTTCATGGCACAACAAATGCACCATTGCCAATATTGTCCAGACATTAAAGAAATCACATTTTATTGAAATTGGAATTTGGTATGAATGTAGAATTATACACATTTTGGACAGAAAGACTAAATATTGGAAGTATATGCTCAATGAAATAATGTGAAAGTTATGCATGCATTATGAATCTAGCAGGTAATTGCTTGATAATGTGTGTGACAAGAGAAAGCCACAAAATAAACCTGGTACATTTTGGGGTTCTCCATAAAGGAGTTCAGGTGAAAGTGAATTAATTATAATAAATTGATATAAAAACGTCTATTATTGCACACAAAGACTGCAGTTCAATATTTAGAAGTTACAAAAGTCATAAACGATTAGGCATTCATCAGGATTATGTCAGACGTGGAAAATAATAATTCCAGACATACTGGAAATGAAGTGACAAGTTTCACTTGACAGACAATTGAATAGACTATTTAAAATAACATTAAGAATGGGGGAAAGATTGTATTTTCTTAAGAGGATCTAATATACACAAGAACATTTTAAAAAATAGGACATCAGAAGGACACATCAGATAAGGGAATAAAATCTGGATTTAGATTGCATTAAATTAAACAGTAGGAATATGACAAGAGAATCTTGAGTTCAAAGACTGTAAAAGGTCATATTAGTTTGTTAGCACTTACTCTCTTGTACATTTTTGACAACTTCTCCCAAAGTTTTAAAAAAAAACTGCAATCCTTTTCAGAATTGTGCCATTGGTGTTTACATTCATCCCCTCATTTATATTTGTTTCTGATTTCATATTTAGACCATGGGTGGTGACTTCACAGGAAAAAACCAAGATTGTTCTAAAGGAATTTATGCACTGGCAGGTAAACATTTTAACAAATAACATTTAAAAATAGTGTACTTTTATATCAAAGCAACAAAGACATCTGCAGGGCCTGATCGGATATATCCGAGGGCATTGTGGGAAACCAAAGAGGAAGTTACCGGAGCGCTGGTTAAAATTTACGAGTCATCTTTAAATACAGGAGAGGTGCCAGAGGACTGGAGGGTGGCAAATGTTGTGCCTCTATTCAAGAAGGGCTGCAGGGAAAATGCTGGGAACTATAGATTAGTGAACTTAATTGGAAAGTTACTGGAGAGTATTCTGAGAGATAGGGTATATACGCATTTAGACGGACAAAGGGTGATTAGGGATAGTCAGCATGGTTTTGTACGTGGGAGGTCGTATCTCACAAATCTGTGAGTTTTTAAGACGTGACCAAAAAGGTTGATGAGGGCAGAGCTGTAGATGTATATATGGACTTCAGCAAAGCATTCGACAAGGTTACGCATGGTAGACTGCTTTGGAAGGTTAGATCACATGGGATATTCAGAGATACTGAAAGGATGGAAGATTGGCTTCATGGAAGGAAGCAGAGGGTGATGGTGGAAGGTTTCTTCTTGGACTGGAGGCCTGTAGCTAGTAGTGTGCCTCGGAGTTCAGTGCTGGGCCCATTACTGTTTGTCATCTATATCAATGATTTGTATGAGAACATACACAGCAAGATTAGCAAGTTTGCAGATGATATAAAAGTGGGTGGTTTTGTAGATAGTGAAGATGGTTAGACAATAGACAACAAGTGCAGGAGTAGGCCATTCGGCCCTTCGAGCCAGCACCGCCATTCAATGTGATCATGGCTGATCATTCACAATCAGTACCCCATTCCTGCCTTCTCCCCACATCCCTTGACTCCGCTATCTTTAAGAGCTCTATCTAGCTCTCTCTTGAAAGCATCCAGAGAATCGGCCTCCACTGCCTTCTGAGGCAGAGAATTCCACAGATTTACAACTCTCTGACTGAAAAGGTTTTTCCTCATCTCCGTTCTAAATGGTCTACCCCTTATTCTTAAACTGTGGCCCCTGGTTCTGGACTCCCCCAACATTGGGAACATGTTTCCTGCCTCTTAACGTGTCCAACCCCTTCATAATCTTATATGTTTCAATAAGATCCCCTCTCATCCTTCTAAATTTCAGCATATACAAGCCTAGTCGCTCCAGTCTTTCAACATGTGACAGTCCCGCCATTCCGGGAATTAACCTAGTGAACCTACGTTGCCGCTGCACGCCCTCAATAGCAAGAATGGCCTCAAATTTGGAGACCAAAACTGCACACAGTACTCCAGGTGCGGTCTCACTAGGGCCCTGTACAACTGCAGAAGGACCTCTTTGCTCCTATACTCGATTCCTCTTGTCATAAAGGCCAACATGCCAATAGGTTTCTTCACTGCCTGCTGTACCTGCATGCTAACGCTTAAGTGACTGATGAACAAGGACACCAAGATCTCTTTGTGCTTCCCCATTTCCTAACTTGACACCATTCAGATAATAATCTGCCTTCCTGTTCTTACCACCAAAGTGGATAACCTCACATTTATCCACATTAAACTGCATCTGCCATGCATCTGCCCACTCACACAACCTGTCCAAGTCACCCTGCGTCCTCATAGCATCCTCCTCACAGTTCACACTGCCACCCAGCTTTGTGTCCTCCGCAAATTTGCTAATGTTACTTTTAATCCCTTCATCTAAGTCATTAATGTATATTGTAAATAGCTGCGGTCCCAGCACCGAGCCTTGCGGTACCCCACTAGTCACTGCCTGCCATTCTGAAAGGAACCCGTTAATCCCTACCCTTTGCTTCCTGTCTGCAAACCAGTTTTCTACCTGTCAGCACCCCTACACCCAATACCATGTCCTCTAATCTTGCCCACTAATCTCCTATGTGGGACTTTATCAAAGGCTTTCTGAAAGTCCAGGTACACTACATCCACTGGCTCTCCTTTGTCCATTTTCCTAGTTACATCCTCAAAAAATTCCAGAAGATTAGTCAAGCATGATTTCCCCTTTGTAAATCCATGCAGACTTGGAACGATCCTGTTACTGCTATCCAAATGTTCGGCAATTTCTTTTTTTATAATTGACTCCAGCATCTTCCCCATCACTGATGTCAGGCTAACTGGTCTATAATTTCCCTGTTTTCTCTCCCTCCTTTCTTAAAAAGTGGGATAACATTAGCTACCCTCCAAAAATTGCAGCAGGATCTTGATCGATTGGCCAGGTGGGCTGAGGAATGGTTGATGGAAATGTAATACAGAGAAATGTGAGGTGCTGCATTTTGGGAAGTCGAACATGGGCAGGAGCTACACACTGGATGGTACGGCTCTAGGTAGAGTAGAGCAGAGGGATCTAGGAGTGCAGGTGCATGGTTCCTTGAAGGTGGAATCAGGTAGATCGCATAGTCAAAAAGCCTTTTGGCACGTTGGCCTTCATCAGCCAGAGTATTGAGTTGGGAGATCATGTTGCAGTTGTATAAGACATTGGTGAGGCCACATTTAGAGTATTGTGTTCAGTTCTGGGCACCATGTTATAGGAAAGAGGAATAGATCGGGTAGATGCACATAATCTCTTGCTCAGAGTAGGTGAAGCAAGGACCAGGTTTAAGGTGAAGTGGAAAAGATTTAATAAGAATCTGTGGGGTAACTTTTTCACACAAAGGGTGGTGGGTGTATGGACCAAGCTGCCAGAGGAGACAATAGACAATAGGTGCAGGAGTAGGCCATTTGGCCCTGCGAGCCAGCACCACCATTCAATGTGATCATGGCTGATCATTCTCAATCAGTACCCCGTTCCTGCCTTCTCCCCATACCCCCTGACTCCGCTATCCTTAAGAGCTCCATCTAGCTCTCTCTTGAATGCATTCAGAGAATTGGCCTCCACTGCCTTCTGAGGCAGAGAATTCCACAGATTTACAACTCTGAAAAAGTTTTTCCTCATTTCCGTTCTAAATGGCCTACCCCTTATTCTTAAACTGTGGCCCCTGGTTCTGGACTCCCCCAACATTGGGAACATGTTTCCTGCCTCTAACGTGTCCAACCCCTTAATAATCTCATATGTTTCGATAAGATCCCCTCTCATCCGTCTAAATTCCAAGGAGGTAGTTGAGGCAGGGATATCCCAACATTTAAGAAACAATTAGACAGGTACATGGATAGGACAGGTTTGGGGGGATATGGACCAAATGAGGGCCTGTGGGATTAGTGTAGCTGGGACATATTGGCCGGTGTGGGCAAGTTGGGCCAAAGGGCCCGTTTCCACACTGTATCACTCTATGACTGTTTCAAGTATTACTATTTTGAATGTTCCTTTTTGATTTGAATCTCTCCATTTATTTCAACATTGCAGCTCGGGATGTTTTTCTAATGTTAAAGAAACCAAATTACAGGAAAATAGAACTTCAAGTGTATGCAACATTTTTTGAAATTTACAGTGGCAAGGTAAGTAAAACATTTTTTCACTTCCAGTACTTTGCTATTACATTTTTGATAATGCATGACTGAAATGATTTTAAAAATTTCAGAACACGATTACTTCTTGTAAATTCCAAGATTTATCTATATATATTTCAAATTTTCACTTTAATAGGTATCAGGTTTGCTTAATGAAACACAAAATAGAAAACAGATTCACTTCTTGCATTGTCTAATTTAATGCAGAATATTTAATTTCTTTAAGAACATGAAAAGTACGAATCAGGAGTAGACCAATTCTCTTGAGCCTGTTTGGCTATTCCATATGATCATGCACAATCTTTGGCCCAAGAGCAGAAAATGCTGAGAATTTAGCAGGTAGGGCAACATCTGTTGAGAGAGATGAAACTAAATATCATTTAAATTAAATGTAGTTATGAATTAACATTTCAGATTAAAGACTCTCCAGAACTGGGCAAGGGAGATAAAATGGTAGTCTTAATCTGCAGAGAAGGTAGCAGGAGAAATGTATAAGGCAAAGATAGTAATTGTGATAGGATCAAGTCTGAGTTGCTGTGGGGATGAGTTGCAGGGATCATCCAGTCAATGTTGTGTTAACACAAACAAGTGTAATATGTTGCTCGTAGCAGGGCTGCGGAACTTCTTGCTATTGAGGGCGTGCAGCGTAGGTTCACTAGGTTAATTCCCGAAATGGCGGGACTGTCGTATGTTGAAAGACTGGAGTGACTGGGCTTGTATATGCTGGAATTTAGAAAGATGAGAGGGGATCTTATTGAAACATATAAGGTTATTAAGGGATTGGACACGCTAGAGGCAGGAAACATGTTCCCAATGTTGGGGGAGTCCAGAACCAGCGGCCACAGTTTAAGAATAAGGGGTAGGCCATTTAGAACAGAGATGAGGAAAAACGTTTTCACTCAGAGAGTTGTAAATATGTGGAATTCTCTGCCTCAGAAAGCAGTGGAAGCCAATTCTCTGGATGCTTTCAAGAGAGAGTTAGATAAAGCTCTTAATGATAGCGGAGTTAGGGGGTATGGGGAGTGGGCAGGAATGGGGTACTGATTGTGGATGATCAACCATGATCACATCAAATGGCCTACTCCTGCACCTATTGTCTATCGTCTATTGTCTATTAACCTAGCCAGCATGTCAGGCTGCATGAATGGAGAAAAAAAATCTGAGCTAGTTTTACAAATGGACGACTTACAGAACAATTGGTCAAAGTTGAAGTGTTGATCCTCAAGCATACATCGAGCCTAATTGTACCAGTACAGTACAGGCAGCTACAGACAATGCTTAGAGTGGCTGTGCAATGGAAGATTAAAGAAGCAGGCAACCAGGAAACTCGGGGTTTGTTGTTAGCCTACTGAAGTATGAACTGCACATAGCAAGTAATTAAAAATAGAGAATATATGCAATGTGTCTTAAAGAGGTTAATCATTTTTATTTGTCACTACAGTGAAATGAAATGTAATTTCATTTCAAACGTAAGCTCGGGTGTAATCTCACTTTAAAATGTGAATTAGCAGCTCTTTAGCAAAGTAACCTGCGGCTTGAGGATATGGTTCAGACCCAGCTTATATTTCTTGTTTTTTAGCTCCAAATGGCTCTTAAACCCAATAAATATTTGCATTTGGTTTTCATCAAATGGAGCTCAAACAGTGCCAAAATTAAGTGTTCCAGCTCTCAGAATCATGACATTAGTTAACAAATGTAAACCAACACCAGGGTGTGTTAATTAGGAAAAATATTAAGGATATATGCTGCATTTTCATACAAACTGGCCAATTATGGGTACTCTTTTCCAGAAATCTAATTTCATATGCCTGCTCTCATCTTTCCATTAAGTTGAGGTCATGTAAATAAAAACACTCTATGATCCGTGCAAGAATGGAATGGTATTAAGAAAGGTGTTATGTTACTGATGCCTAAACATCTCAAATTGGCATATACCCCTGCTTTTTTTTCCTCAGTTTTTAGATTATTTCTCTTCGGGCAGACTCACAATTGGATGAAGTGTGGCTGCATTCAAAGAATGTTGCCCCAACAATGCAACTAACTTTCTTTTGTGGATACTGATTTAATTTTAGAAACATACTATAACTTTTTTATTGTCTAAGATTGTTATCAAAGATTCATATCTGGTAATGTTTAGATTTGAATTATTTCAGCAGAACTGATTATGTTGAATTTCAGTTATTCTTCTGCATAGACAAGAACTTTTAATCTGATGTAGACACAAAATGCTGTAGTAACTCAGCGGGAACAGCAGCATCTCTAGAGAGAAGGAATGGGTGACGTTTTGGGTCGGGACCCTTCTTCTGTCTGAAGAAGGGTCTTGACCCAAAACATCACCCATTCCTTCTCTCCAGAGATGCTGCCTGTCCCACTGAGTTACTCCAGCATTTTGTGTCTACCTTCGATTTAAATCAGCATCTGCAGTTCTTTCCTACACTTAATCTGATGTATTGTATTATTCAGGTATTTGACTTACTTAACAGAAAAACTAAGCTAAGAGTGCTGGAGGATGGCAAGCAACAAATTCAGGTGGTAGGGCTTTCAGAACGAGATGTTAAATGTACAGAAGATGTTTTAAAACTGATTGAAGTTGGTAATAGCTGCAGGTGAGTCTCCCTTACATGCATTACTTTTATGTTTTAAAATCTAAACTTTTTAGTCATATGCAATGTTTGGCATTTCTAAAATGTTTCCCTGCTTTAAAGCTTTTAAAGGTGAATTTTTTTTACATTATATGGTTTTTTAAAAAACTTGTGTCTAGCTTTTTGATGACAGCCCAACACATTGCGATCCTGCCAAAAGGGTGCTTGGTTGAAAATTTGTTCTTTTAGTTAGTTAGTGAGTGAGAGGAAAATAAAACGACTACTCAAAGTAAAATGCAGACACCAGGAACTGTGCTTGGATGTAGGCTCGCACCCGAAACTCTTAACATTGATGCTGAGTTCACCAGGTTCACTTAATATCTAGAAGTCCTTTACTGGATACATTTTTAATCATCCGTTTATTGACTATTAAAAAGAAGTAGGGTACTTTTGTAAAAAATGAAGGGCCAAGTATTTTTCACCCTTATTGCAATGAAGCTAATTCAATGACTCGAAGATGTGTATTTTAATACTAGACCAAGTGGACCCGTTGGGCCCAAACCTCTCCTGCATTGATCCTGTACCCTCTCCTCCCCCACCCCACGAGGGAAGGGGGGAGGGAGGGGGACCTCCCCTTTTCCCAGTACCCCTCTTTCCCCGTTGGGCCCGTCCTCGTAGGGTTTCCATTGTAACCGGGAGGAGGGGAGGGGGAGGGAAGGAGGTGGGGAGGGAAGGAGGTGTGGAGAGGGGAGGGGGGAAGGGGGGGGGGAGTGGGGAAGGTGGGGGAGGGTGGAGAGAGATTGGAGGGAGGGGGGTAGGGGGGGAGGAAGGGGGACCTCCCCTTTTCCCAGTACCCCTCTTTCCCCGTTGGGCCCATCCTCGTAGGGTTTTCATTGTAACCGGGAGGAGGGGAGGGAGGGAAGGGGGAGGGAGGGAGGAGGGAGGTGTGGAGGGAGGAGGGGAGGGTGAGGGAGGGGGGAGGGGAGGGGGAGGGGAGGGTGGAAGGAGGGGGAGGGAGAGGGGAGGGAGGGAGGGGGGAGGGGGAGGGATGTGGGAGGGAGGGGGGGGAGGGGAGGGGTTGAAGGGGGGAGGGAGGGGGACCTCCCCTTTTCCCAGTACCCCTCTTTCCCCGTTGGGCCCGTCCCCGTAGGGTTTCCATTGTAACCGGAAGGGGTGGAGGGAGGGTGGAATGAGGGGGGACGGGGAGAGGGATGGAAGGGAGGGGGAGGGATGGGGGGAGTTAGGGGTGGAGGGGTGAGGGAGGTGGGGAGGGAGGAGGGGGGGAGGGATTGGGGATGGAGGTTGGAAGGAGGGGGGAGGAAGGGGTTGAGTGGGGAAGGGGGACCTCCCTTTTCCCATTACCCCTCTTTCCCCCACCATCAAGCCCCCTCTGCAACGACCCCTGTTGTCCCTCTCCCAGTCCCCATTCTCAGACCCCCCCCCCATTCTCTCTCTCCCCCAGACACACACTAAATGCTTTTTTCGAAAGACCTGCTCGGTGGCCCACGAGCATAGGGGCCCCATGCTGTTCTGTGTATGTTAAGTGACTCGCAATAACAATAAACGCTACTTTAAAACAATTAGTGCTTTTCTTGCAACATTCCCGGTGACTAAGTGCTTCTCACGGCGATATGTAAGTGCTCTTCCCGATATGTAAGTGCTCTTCGCAACAATGTCACACAAGCTGAAGACCTTGAAAAAAAAGGTCAGAAATAAAAAAATGTAAATTTAAAACCTCTGTAAAGAGTAAACACCCAATAGCAGCTGCTTGTCGATTGTGACGTCACACGCTGAATACCGCGGGGGGGGAGGGGGGGTCAGCTCGAGCTCATCTCACAGGGGCATTGTGACATCACACGCTGAAGACCAATAAATCAGTTAAAAAATGAGATGTCTAAACTTTAAAACCTCTGTAATTTAAAATATATACGACCAAATTAAATGAAAATATCACGGCCGGTTTTCCGGGAGATTGGCGATTCAGTCGGTACAAAACCGTGGCGCGACGGATTACCGTTTTGCCGAAATCACTGATAGCTACAAACTAAAAACATGAAACATATATATAAATATAACACAAGATCTGAGTTTAAATAGTATGCTAGAACAAGTGTGCCCGTTCAAAGCGGGCCCGTTGGGCCCGTCCCCACACCCCCCATTTTCTCCTCCCCCAGCCCCACTCTTACTCTCCCCACACCCTCCCCTTGGGCGGGGAGGGAGTGGTGGAGGGAGGGAGGTGTTGAGGATGGAGGGGGGGGAGGGTGATGAGAGATGGGGTGGTATTTGTGGAGGGGAGAGAGAGTGAGGGGGGGAGGGGGAGGAGGGAGGGATGGGGGAGAGGGGAGGGATATGGACCTCCCCTTTTCCCAGTACCCCTCTCCCCCACCACCAATTCCCCTCCGCACTACCCCTGTTGTCCCATTCCCCATTCTCAGACCCCCCCCCATCTTCTCTTCCCCCAGACACACTCTTAGCATCAGTTAAAGGCCCGGGGGGGGGGGGGTGCGGGGGATCGGATCAGTGAAAAGTCCGGGGGGGGGGGGGGGGTGCAGGAGATCGCATCATTCAAAGGCCGGGGGGGGGGGTTAGCGGGGAGATGTTCTCCCGGGTGTGGGAGAGAGGAGAGAAGCAAGGGGAGAGAGGAGAGGTGAGCCGGTGATCGCGGGCTGGCGCCGCTAACGTCGTCCGTCATTTTTTTGGTGCGAGTGAGGAGATGCCGCGCATGCGTGCTGAGCACAGAGTGAGGAGATTCCGCGCATGCGTACTGAGCACTGCCTCACCGCAGCGCCCTCTATTGAAACCTCAATAAGGGGGGGGCATTGCTTTAAAACCTCTGTAACTTAAAAAATATGCGACCGAATTAAATAAAAAAATCATTTTCCAGCATTGGCCCGCTTGGTGATTAAGGCGGTACAAAAAATCGTGGCGCTACGGTTCACCGTTTTGCCGAAATCAGCCGGAATCAGTGAAATATATATACATACAAACAAGATCTGAATTTTAGTAATATACTAGAACAAGTGTGCCCGTTCTATGCGGGCCCGTTGGGCCCGTCCCCACCCCCCCCATTCTCTCTCCCCCAGACACACTCTTAGCATCAGTTAAAGGCCCGGGGGGGGGGGGGGGGGGGGGCGGGTGATCGGATCTTTGAAAAGTCCGGTGGGGGGTGGGCTTCGGGAGATCTCATCATTCAAAGGTCCGGGGGGGGGGGATAGCGGGGAGATGTTTTTCCGGGTGTGGGAGAGAGGAGAGAAGCAAGGGGAGAGAGGAGAGGTGAGCCGGTGATCGCGGGCTGGCGCCGCTAACGGCGTCCATTGTTTTGGTGCGAGTGAGGAGATGCCGCGCATGCGTGCTGAGTACAGAGTAAGGAGATTCCGCGCATGCGCACTGAGCACTGCCGGACCGCAGCGCCCCCCTTCTGTCAAAACTTCGATAAATCAGGGGGGGCAGCACTTTTAAACCTCTGTAACTTAAAAAATATGCGTCCGAATTAAATAAAAATATCATTTTCCAGCAGCGAACCGCATGCTGATTAAGGCGGTTCAAAAATCGTGGCGCTACGGTTCACCGTCTTGCCGGAATTGCCGTATTCAGCCGACATCAGTGGAATATATATACAACGCTACAAGATCAGAGTTTTAGTAGTATATAGAAGACTAGCACAAGTGTGCCCGTTGGGCCCGTCCTCGTAGGGTTTCCATTGTAACCGGGAGGGGAGTGGGGGGGAGGAAGGGGGAGGGAAGGGGGAGGGAAGGGGGAGGGGGGAGGGAGGAGGGGTGGGGGAGGGAGGGGAGGAGGGGAGGGGGAGGGAGGGAGGAGGAGAGGGGGAGGGAGGGGGGAGGGGAGGGGGAGGGAGGGGAGGGGTGAAGGGGAGTGAGAGGGGAGGAGAGGGAGGGGGGAGGGGAAGGAGGGGGGAGGGGAAGGGAGGGGGGAGGGGAAGGGAGGGGGAAGGGGGAGGGAGGTGGACCTCCCCTTTTCCCAGTACCCCTCTTTCCCCCGTTGGGCCCGTCCTCGTAGGGTTTCCATTGTAACCAGGAGGAGGGGAGGGAGGGAAGGGGGAGGGACGGAGGGAGGTGTGGAGGGAGGAGGGAAGGAGGGAGGGGAAGGGGGGGGAGAGGGGAGGGAGAGGGAGAGGGGAGGGGAGGGGAGGCGGGTAGCGGGGGATGGGGGGGAGGGAGGGGGAAGGGGGGAGGGAGGGGGGAAGGAGGGGGGAAGGGGGGAGGGATGGGGACCTCCCCTTTTCCCAGTACCCCTCTTTCCCCGTTGGCCCGTCCTCGTAGGGTTTCCATTGTAACCGGGAGGAGGGGTGGGAGGGAAGGAAGGGTGAGGGAGGGAGGAGGGAAGTGTGGAGGGAGGAGGGAGGGGGGGAGGGAGGCGGGTGGAGGGGGAGGGGGGAGGGGGGAGGGAGGGGGGAGGGAGGGGGGAGGGAGGGAGGGGGGAGGGAGGGAGGGGGGACCTCCCCTTTTCCCAGTACCCCTCTTTCCCCGTTGGCCCGTCCTCGTAGGGTTTCCATTGTAACCGGGAGGAGGGGAGGGAGGGAAGGGGGAGGGAGGGAGGAGGGAGGTGTGGAGGGAGGAGGGAAGGGAGGGGGGGAAGGGAGGGGGGAGAGGGGAGCGGAGAGGGGAGGAGAGGCGGGTAGCGGGGGGAGCGGGGGGAGGGGGGGGAGGGAGGGGGAAGGGGGGAGGGAGGGGGAAGGGGGGAGGGGGGGAGGGAGGGGGAAGGGGGGAGGGGGGGGAGGGAGGGGGAAGGGGGGGGGGATGGGGACCTCCCCTTTTCCCAGTACCCCTCTTTCCCCGTTGGGCCCGTCCTCGTAGGGTTTCCATTGTAACCGGGAGGAGGGGAGGGAGGGAAGGGTGAGGAGGGAGGAGGGAAGTGTGGAGGGGAGGAGGGGAGGGGGGGAAGGGGGGAGGGAGGCGGGTGGAGGGGGGAGGGAGGGGGGGAGGGGAGGGGGGAGGGAGGGGGACCTCCCCTTTTCCCAGTACCCCTCTTTCCCCTTTGGCCCGTCCTCGTAGGGTTTCCATTGTAACCGGGAGGAGGGGAGGGAGGGAAGGGGGAGGGAGGGAGGAGGGAGGTGTGGAGGGAGGAGGGGAGGGGGGGGAAGGGGGGGAGGGAGAGGGGTAGGGGGGGAGAGGGAGGGGTGGAGGGGAGGGGGGAAGGGGGAGGGAGGGGGACCTCCCTTTTCCCAGTACCCCTCTTTCCCCAGTACCCCTCTTTCCCCAGTACCCCTCTTTCCCGTTGGGCCCGTCCTCGTAGGGTTTCCATTGTAACCGGGAGGGGAGGGAGGGAGGGAGGGAGGAGGGAGGTGTGGAGGGAGGAGGGGAGGGGGAGGGAACGGAAGGGGGAAGGGGGGAGGGAGAGGGGAGGGAGAGGGGAGGGAGGTGGGTAAGGGGGAGGGGGATGGAGGGGGGGACGGGGAGGGAGGGGGACCTCCCCTTTTCCCCAGTACCCCTCTTTCCCCGTTGGGCCCGTCCCCGTAGGATTTCCATTGTAACCGGGAGAGGGGAGGGAGGGTGGAAGGAGGGGGGGGGGGGGGAGAGGGATGGAAGGGTGGAGGGAGGGGGGAGGGATTGGGGGAGGGAGGGATGGAGGGAGTGGGGGGGAGTTAGGGGGGGATGGGTGAGGGAGGTGGGGGGGGAGGGAGTTGGGGAGGGAGGGGGAGGAGGGGGGAGCGAGTGGGGATGGAGGTGGGAAGGAGGGGGGATGAAGGGGTTGAGGGGGGAAGGGGGACCTCCCCTTTTCCCAGTACCCCTCTTTCCCCCACCACCAAGCCCCCTCCGCAACGACCCCTGTTGTCCCCCCTCCCCAGTCCCCCTTCGTGGATGGGGGACCGAGCTCAGGGGTTACCGAGCTTTTGCGGTTGCAGCTCCTAGACTGTGGAACAGCATCCCTCTCCCCATCAGAACTTCCCCCTCCCCATCGGAACTTCCCCCTCCATCCACTCCTTTAAGTCCAGGCTCAAAACCTATTTCTACTCCTAGCGTTTGAGGGCTCATTGAGGAGGTACTGTGAACTGTTTGCGTGCCACTGTATATTTCATTTTTTTCCTTAGTACCTAATCAGATGTACAGCACTTTGGTCAACGTGGGTTGTTTTTAAATGTGCTATACAAATAAAATTGACTTGACTTGACTTGACCAAGTGCTTCTCACGGCGATCTGTATTCGCAACAATGTATCACCCATCTCACAGGGGCATTGTGACATCATAAGCTGAAGACCTTCAATAAATCCGCACCACAGCGCCTGTATTCGCAACAATGTATCCCCCATCTCACAGGGGCATTGTGACATCATAATCTGAAGACCTTCAATAAATCCGCACCACAGCGCCCCCTATAATTTAGGGGGGGGGGGGGGGGAGCGCTTTAAAAACCTCTGTAACTTAAAAAACATGCGACCGAATTAAATAAAAAACAATTTTGCAGCAGATAACCGCGTGGTGATTAAGGCGGTGCAAAAATCGTGGCGCTACGGTTCACCGTTTTGACGAAATCAGAGAAACCGCTGTTACGCGCATATATATATATATAACACAAGATCTGAGTTTTAGTAGTATACTAGCACAAGTGTGCCCGTTGGGCCCGTCCTCGTAGGGATCCATTGTAACCGGGAGGGGAGTGGGGGGTAGGGAAGGGGGAGGGAGGGAGGAGGAGGAGGGATGGGGGGGAGGGGGGAAAGGGGGAGGGAGGGGGAGGGGGGGGAGGGGAGGGGGGGAGGGAGGGGGTTGGGGGGAGGGAGGGGTAGGGGAGGGGGGAGGGAGAGGGGAGGGGGGAGGGAGGGGGACCTCCCCTTTTCCCAGTACCCCTCTTTCCCCCGTTGGGCCCGTCCTCGTAGGGTTTCCATTGTAACCGGGAGGAGGGGAGGGAGGGAGTGGAGGGAGGGAAGGGGGAGGGAGGGAGGAGGGAAGGGGAGGAGGGAGGTGTGGAGGAGGAGGGAAGGGGGGAGGGAGGGAGGGAGGGAGGGGGGGTAGGGAGGGTGGAGGGGAGGGGGGAGAGGAGTGGAGGGAGGGGGACCTCCCCTTTTCCCAGTACCCTCTTTCCCCGTTGGGCCCGTCCTCGTAGGGTTTCCATTTTAAACCGGGAGGAGGGGAGGGAGGGAAGGGGGAGGGAGGGAGGAGGGAGTTGTGGAGGGAGGAGGGAGGAGGGGAGGGGGGAGGGAGGGGGGGGAGGGGAGGGGGGAGTGAAGTGGGGGGAGGGGGAGGGAGG